>NC_135364.1:15995454-16305909 GCF_051622035.1 Arctopsyche grandis
ATGTGCACTATTTATAATATACATATTTCATATGAATGCACTTACAACTTTATAAGTGTTAACCGAAAACGACATACGCTAGACTCAAGTGTTATGATAGAAATCATGTGTATATCATATCACGTAGATAGAAGGCGAAATACATTATAGAAATAAAATTATGGATGATGTAATGAGAAATGTAAAGAGAAGTATATGGAAATGGAAGATACTTGTTGCGGAAATGAAGTGAGATATACCATGAGTATGTTAGTGTGAAGGAAAGTAAAAATAACGAAAAGGAGTGCTTTGAAAAAGTCTAATTGAGGTGATTTCACAATGACATACAAATAAAAGTATTCAAATACAAAGTAATTATTTATTTTCGATTTTAAAAATGATATATAAATTAAGTAGGTGTTATCGTCTTGGGTCACTGGGTAGTTCATCATATGACATTTCAAATTTGAGAAATATTTTCTTAAGGATTCATAACATTTTCATTCATCATCATACGCATACTAATTTTGAATGAATTGACATTTTCTTCTGTAAGTCGTCAAGTTATGAAATGTTCTATGACAAGTTCTCCCATAATCTTACATATAATTAAATTAATATGTACATATAAAATGCATTAAGAGTCTATTCCTCTGGAGAATTATCGTTGGG
Source organism: Arctopsyche grandis (assembly GCF_051622035.1). Taxonomy (NCBI): domain Eukaryota; kingdom Metazoa; phylum Arthropoda; class Insecta; order Trichoptera; family Hydropsychidae; genus Arctopsyche; species Arctopsyche grandis. Next base: position 15,996,106 of record NC_135364.1, read on the forward strand.
CTCCATTTCCCGGGTTGAGTTGTAATGTTCGCCCAAACCGTACAGGTGTCTATGATAAGTCAACACTATGACGTCACCGCTCTTCGAGTATTCTTCTCCTTGGATAATGAGACCGGGAGGAGCAGCTTGAACAACATGAATGGCAGTCTTGAGAGAGGAAGCGAGCGCTTGCAGTTCGATCTGCCCACCCCATGAATTGGTATCGGAGACGTCCCGGCAATAGCGCTCAAATTGCTGGTCCGTCAGGGTATCGCCGGTGACCGGATCGCACATAAAAGGACTCAGATCATTGCGATTTGCTCTTATGTATTTAGCAGCGAGGTGACGCAGCTCACGCACTAAAAATGGTCTACTCTTGGCTGCTAGCTGATGCCGTATTGCGCTATATAAACAATTACCATCAGGAGAGATGGACCATAATGTTAAACCTCGCTTTTTTAGGGCTTTTTGTATTACACGTGTTTCAGCTATACGCTCGGCTCCAGCACCGGCTGCTATGCTATCGGCGATTTCTTGAGTACGGGCTACCTCTGAAGCAGTTTTCTTGTCCCGCCGTCTTTGAGCCCTAGATATGCGAGTCACCGCAGTCGATTCTTGGTGTTCGGGTTCAGGCTGCGGCTCTTGCTCATCTTCTACTTGTGATTCTGGCTGTTCGATATCAACGTGACAGTTAGTGAAAGTAGCGGCTTCATTCAAATGAGTTTTTCGAAGGTCTTCTTCGAGCTTATTGACCAGCACGTCTAACTCTTTCTTTTTCTTTTTGTCAGGTTTTCCAGCAGCTTTCTTGAGCTGCTGAATTTGAGCTTGCAGCAGACGTTTCTCTTGGCGATGACGCTGCTGTTGTTGCTCTCGAGTTTCAATCTGATTGTCGACCTCCACCCCCGCCCCCTCACCCTCCCCAGCCTCCATGGGGTGGCTTCTCGCCAATTCTCACAGCAACATACGTAGACGTCAAAAATTGAGGTTAACAGATTTGGTCTTAAAACTTTCAATCACAACCTTATCTATCTGCTTTATACGATCTCTTATTTTAAAATGGCTTGTATTTTACTAGTACCTATTTTAATATGAAAGGTCAGTATTTATATTAAACAGCCATTATAAATAATAAATGGTCAGCATTAATGTTAAATGATAAGTTTTATTTTGACGAATGGCCAGTATTACTTTTTACAAGGTATTTAATATTGGGTGGTATTACCACAAGGTTGATACGGTCTTGATAGACAATTCCATCCAAGAGGCATTGTTTTTTTTGGCGTGGCATTGTTTGGCAAATGTACATTTTTATTTATACTGACATTTAGTAATATAATACTGAGCATTTTGTCCATAAAATACTGGTCAAAATTGATTAAAATACTGACAATTATAAATTGTTTTACAACGCAGATAATAAAATAGAATTTGAAAAACAGTATTGTTAAAGGAAACAGATAATAAAAGTAATTTCAGTAGTTTAAAACCATTGATCTATTCAAATTATTAGCTTCAATCAGATTCTTGAATACCCACAATTATTCACGTGCTTAATACGAATTTATAGCAGTATGTAATTTAATTTTAAATTCAAAATGTAATCGATTCCCTATCTCATTGTAGAAATTCTACTCTTCCATAATGTCATATTTGAATTCGAGTTGAATTCACCGAAATTATAACATTAAATGAATGGTTTTGTCACGAAAATCGCGAATACAGAATATCTGGCACTCGAATTTTTGTTAGTATGATAGTTCGATGGATGGGATTTTCGGGTGCCAGATGTTCAGTGATCTATCCGTGCAGAATAATCACTAAACCTAAATGAATAGTGAAAAACGATTTAATACATAAAAACAAAGCTGAATACATACATATGTATATCCAACACGGAACAAATATGGACCAATGATAATGAATAACTATTAAGTGCTCCCCACTTTTCCAGAATTACCCACTTACATTAGCTTTTTACGTAATGTTTGTTTTTACATACCTCTTATACAGTTCACATGGTTTTCGTGTTAGTGGTAATGTTTTATATCTCTTATCTCTTTTTCATGTTAAGGTTAAAGCAATCAGAAAATCCTAATCTACATATTTAGAGAAGGAAAATAATCATTAATCCATAGTTATGAATACTTCTGTTTGCTTTCTTTATAACTTAATGGCTGAAAATTTTTTTTTTAATTTAACATACGATTATCGTATGCGCTTGCACTGTCCACCGCTGGAATTGATCATGCGGTACTTAATCATAGCTTTTGCTTTAAATACATTTTGTTACATCTGAATACACAAGCGGGTATGTAGACACAAATTATAATGAATACTTAGAATTCTGAAAACACTTAAATGGAAAAAATACTATAAAAAATAAAAGCTAACCGTTTGGTATATGGAAATCACATTTTATTTCACTTTGTCTTTGATATATTATGATTCAGTTATAATTACACAATAAATATCTTCAACTCATAAGTACAGTTCAACTACAAAATATTTGAAAACTACAAATAAACCACTAAGGTAATTACTAACTTAAATCACAAAAACAGATCAATAAAATTTATTTCAATTGACATTTTTGTAGCAAATTATGAAATATAAAATAAAGAGAACTAAAAAAAATAATCATTTCTTAATTTAAATTCATGGAATGTGGTCTTTCAAAAATTATGAGATAATTCTATATTGAGATGTATAAATGTGGAATTTTATAATTAAATTAAATGTACAAATAAGCTTAACACATACATTGTATAAATCTACAAAAGCTGCTTAAAGCTATTTTAATTTTTAACTAGCATTTCGAAATTTTATACCTTAATATCACTTTAAAGTGTATTTTTACGATTATTTGGTTTGTAGAAAAAAATTGTCACCAGAAGGAATAATGTGGGTATAAATAATATCTTACTCTTAATTATTGAAAGCATACTGCTTTAAGAGTACATTAAACTATAATTTTAAATAAATACGATTAAATAGAAAATCATCATTAAATGATTCAAAAAACTCCAATACATGTACAATTAATTAGCATTCATTTGAAAACTCTTGAGAATATACAAAATTATTAAAACTGTGGGAGATACGTTAACTTTACTACGCGAGTCAAATAGTAAATTACTGTGTAAATCCACTGAGCATGACAACGCTTATATTATTATAAAGCAATTAATCACATTTTTAACGGAGTAAATCATTCCGAAGGCGTCAGATCCTTTTCCACTTCTCCTTCAGAAAGCAGTTGAGTTAGAAGTTCATAGATTGGTTCAAAAGCCTTTCGACAACCAGCATTGGATAACATTAAATAATCGTGCATATCGTGATGACTTATAGTTCCATCTGGCTGTACAAATCCGTTATCGATAGAAACTGTTTCCACTTTAACCATGTTAGACACTTTTTCTTTAACTAATTCATTAACTTTTTTATTTTTATCTCTAAGACTATTAGGATGTTGTCCTCTAGGAAGTAAACTCTATAATAATAAAACAAAAAAATAATTACTATGCTAAAATATCTAAAAAATATTGACAAAATAATCTCTATTAGGCTATTAAATCTATTATGAAAATTAATAAGTATAATATAAACGAATTCAATTAAATTTATATGAAGTTGTACAAAATCTGAATGAGAATGTACTCTCTAAAATTGAAAAATCAGGTAACAGAATCATTATATAATAAAAATAAAATGGTTACTTACTGGAATAACAATATAAAGAGTGGGATGTTTGTCTCTAATAGTTCTCACTATTTCCAGAATACCCTCAGCGATTTCTGATGCTGAATTATCGATATTATTAGTACCTACATGAAGCACGATCACCTGAAAATAAGAAATTTCAGAAACACATAAAAACTTCCAGTCTCGATTATAATGTCTTGATATTTCTACGAACATTCAAATTAAAAAATTTTCCTAATGAAAAAACTTAAAACGACCGTAAGTGTAAAATGTCCACATACGTTAAGTAAGACAATAGCAATAAAACCATAAATACATATGTTTCAATATGGAACCAATTTCAGATAAATAAATGATAACATTTTTTACGATTGAGTAAGATTTACTATGGTTAGATTTTATACGACAACGAAATTTGCGATGATATACATTATGCACGGTATGTACGTATTTTCTGGATAAAGTGAAAATAACGTACCTTTGGATGAACATTATCCAATTCTCCGTTGACGACCCTCCACAAGACATTTTGTGTTTGATCCCTGTGAATACTGAAGTTGAGAGAGTGAAGCGGAGCAAACCACTGGTTCCAAACTTCAGTGTGGCCCAAAAATTGAAGAATGGAATCGCCCAGAAAGATAACTTCCGGATCTTTGTCGCGAGCGTCCAGCAAGAACCTATTATGCTTCAATGAAAATGAGGTTATTAGGGGGGTGAGTCCTGAGTCTGTGGCACGGATAAAAGTGTAATGAGTAGTGGGGATTACAATGCTGATCCATCTGGCGTCTCCGTCGACATCGGGCGGCACAGCGGCCGCCGCAGGGCCCCCGCTGCCGCCCATCTCAACTGACAGCCAGCAGCCAACACCAACACGTGCACCCACACACCACACCGCACCGCACCGCACCGCACCGCACCGCACTGCATTGCGCAACTTCTACCAACACTACGATTATTCTAAATAATCATTTCACTCGTTATCTTATTAAATCCATGGTAAATTCAATTAAATTAGATTCAAATTAAAGCTCACTCTGTCTCTTATACTGTATGTTAAAAGTAAAGGTCTTTTATGGACCTTCACTGCCTTCGGGCAGGTCCCTAGGCTACTTTACATGTGAGCCTCCCCCCGCCAAGCTCAAAACGAGACATGTTTAGGGATTCCAATCGAATATTCGAATATATTCGGCCTTTTTTGAATATTTTAAATTTTATTCGATTATTATTTTTTTATAATTCAATTGAGTCATTTTTCGAAAACAATAACCCAATTTGTGAAGAAATAATGAATAAAAAAAAGGGTATTCAAAGATTTCGACCATTTTAAAAAAAGAAATAAGACGTTAAATATGTTGTGTAATTCCTTATTAACTATTAAGCCTACATCGACCGTAACTGAAAGAGTATTTTCTACAGCGGGATCAATCAAGACGAAACTGCGAACAAATTTGAAATTTCAAAACTTGTAATGCACTTTTATTTTTAAAATATGTATTTTTAAATGTTAAATAAATATTGTTGTTATAAATATGCTCGTTTTTTTCTTTTGGTTATTCTTTTCAACATTTAAAAATTTATTAAACATTTCGAATATATTCGAAAACTTGAATATTTCATGATTTTAATATTCGACATTAGAATAATTCATTTGACGAATATTTGGGATCCTAGACATGTCCAAAATATAAATGAAAAATTGGTTCACACGTACTTTTTTTAATGGAAAACAAAAAATATTGATAACTTTTATTATGGCTGCATTTTTTTCTATAGTATGTAGTCTTAAACTTGATGTTTTCATGATTAGTTGAAAATTATGAAAACGGGATTTGATACTAAAAATCACATAATATTCGGAATCATAGTAAACTTTATTGGCGCACGCTACACAGTCTGCACCGGGTAGCACCATTTTTGGGGTGACACCAAACACCAAATTGAAAAACGCCAATTCAACATATTCTTTGTATGACAGTCCTCGAGTGGCAACACGCCTCATTGCAATTTCTGTATATATACAGCCTTCTGTATTTATACAGCTACCGCGAAAACCATCTGGTGCAGCTATATGGTTCGGTGATTACATCCCAAATATGAATCTCTACCGGGGTAACCGCAGCTATGACAATCGCTCGCGCGGGTCTCCTGTCGTACGAAAATTCGTCATACAAGAAAATTTCCGTACAGAAAACTGTCCAAATATTGCTCAAAATTTCCCAAATCTCGTAAAAAAAGCATTTTCTAAGCAATATTTGGGCAATTTTCTGTACGGAAATTTTCTTGCGACAGGAGATTCGCGCGAGTGATTTTTCGTAGCAGCGGTTATCCTGGCAGAGATTCACATTTGGGATATCCAGTTATATATAGCATTAAATATGAGTAATAATTGGCTTTTGTTAGAATTCCTGAGAAATTAGTATATGTACCTAAATGCAAGAAGGTTAACTGATTGGCTACGTCCACACTACCGATATCTACACCCGATATTTGCGAATTTTTCCATAACCAGTTCCTAAATAGCAACCACAGGTGGCAATACGGGAACTGGTCAACTGGATATGGAAAATTCGAGAATATCGGGTGTAGATATCGGTAGTGTGGACGTAGCCATTCAGTCTGACGGAGACGCAATCCAGAAACAAAGTATGAACTTGGCTTAAATTTTAGCGCGTCTCTCCTGTAAGTCAAAACAATTAAAAATATTAGAAAATATTTTTTAGGTGACACCTACCCTAGCAACGCCACTGCATTTTGAAGTGTAGGGATGTCAGGCTGTCACTGATTGTAATTTTGATAGCAGTAATCGCAAGTGGCGAAGAGCGGTACGGTTGGCTGCGCGTTCGTGACGTCAGTGGCAGTGGCAGTGGTGGTGGCAATTGGCAGGTGTGCTCGCGAGCACAGCAGAGCGCCGCATCAGTCGTCAGTGGAGCCAGCGGAGAGTCGGTCGTGTCCATCAGCATTCAGCAGTCACCAGTCACCAGTCACCAGTCGCCAGTCGCGAGTCGCTGGTCGCCAATCGCCAATCGCCAATCGCCAATCGCCAATCGCCAATTGCCAATTGCCAATCGCCACTTCGCGTCACGGCGGCGACACAGTGAGTCAAGTGAAGTGAAGTGAGGTGAAGTGAAGTGAAGCGAGACGAGGCGAGGTGAGGTGAAGTGAAGTGAGGTGCAGCGAAGTGAAGAGGCCGCGATGCCGCTCTTCGGCAAGTCGCAGAAGAGTCCCGCGGAGTTGGTGCGCGCTCTCAAGGACGCGCTCACGGCTCTCGAGCGCCAGGACAAGAAGTCCGACAAGGCGCAAGAGGACGTCAGCAAGAACCTCGTCAGTATACATATTTGATATCAACTATCGCACACACTACCACTCACTCACACGGACACACCGCACCGCACTTTCCTCTCCTGCCCTACACATGCACACGTACACGTACGTGCTCACACCGCGCGCGCACACACTCACACACACACCCGCTCAAACACATACTCGGTCGCCGCGTCACGCGCTCACACATGTTTACACGCAGCTCGCGCACGCATACACTTGCATCTGTAAGTGCATCGCACACGTTTGTTATGTTGCACGACAGCCGACACCCGACACCCGACACCCGATACCAAACACCAATCTGACATTTCCCTCTATACTTTTGTTTATTTCTTTTCAACGCCGTTTTGAATTGTCTACTTGGTTTCGTTCCGATGAGGGCTCGTGCGAGTTCGGTCACTCGATACATCGGTCGTTTTGAACGTTCGCCTCTTCAATATGGACGATTTAAGGTTGGCACCACTGCGTTTATGGTTAGCTGTCACTTTTCCTTTTCGCACAAGCCGTCTGTCAGAAATTGTGAAAATGTATTTTTATCACACGTTCGAATGGATTGCATAGTTTTATAACGTGAAAGTAAATTATTCAATGTCGGATACGGAATTGATTAAAATTTAAATCGAAACAATCGAGTGCGAGTATTTAATTTGTCTAGAGACATCTCTTGAAAGTTTTGCTAACTAAAAAAAACTTTTTTCACGATCGATGCTGTCTAAATTAACTATCTCGGTATACGAGTGGCGATATATTTTTATATTACAGAAAATTGTAATTGAATTTTCATCATGTGTATGTAGGCGAATGAGACCAATTACTTTCACCGATGTAGTACATAATACATAATATGTAATAAACCCGAGTGTAGTATAGATATATTCCTTCGAGAATTTCCAAATTGATTACTTTATTAATAATGATATGCCGAAATATTTTGATATATAAAATTTTACAACAGAACCTTGTAAACCACTATCTAAACAGGAAAACTACATATGTGTATGCACTGCACAATCAAAACGAAAAAAGATAATAATGAAAAATACTAACCATTGTGTTATTTATCATCTGGAGAAATAAATATTTTCTTAGAAGCGGAAATGGTTGCGTTTGTAAATAAAATAAAAGTCCATTCATGTTTTTCAAATAATTGATAACAATTTTTTTTTTTGTTCATTTCAATGAATTAATAATGATCATATTTTTTCTTCAAAATCTGCAATGTATCGTTTCAATCAGGGCTGTGGAATCGGTTCAAAATTTATTAACTTTTTGTTATGATTCGGATCCGACTCCAGTGAGATCGACTTTTCTTGGCAAAGTATAAAATTGTTAGTAATAAAGGTAATAGCGGTATTCAAATTATAAAAAAATTAAAGGAATTAAAGAAAACATTAAAAGTTGACATGTTACCCAATTTATTAATTTATTGGAAGTGAAAATTGGTAAAAATAAGAAGTAAGTACATTCATAGTGTATGTTTATGAATTTTATACACAAACAAATCATTTTAATAAAAGAAATGAGAGTAAAAATGATTTTTAAAAGAACTGAGGAAACGTCGGTTTTGGCTATAACACATCAAAATACTTACAATACAATTTTTATAAAGAAATTATTAAATTTTAATTTACCAGTGGATTTACTTCAGTAAAATCAGAGAGTCTAGTTGATATATCTACCGTAATAAATAGTAGTCGTAGTCAGTTGATTTTTTACTACTTCGATTCTGACTCCACTTGAAACGCTCCGACTCCACGGCCCCGATTTAAATTCAAAGTCTTTATAGAGGCTTTCAGTTTTTAAAAATCCGGTTACTTTATCACAAAACCACATCTAAATATGACTACAAATTGCGTACAATATTCAATTGTGATTGATTTTTAATGTGTTTACCGATAGCTATGTAAATTGAAAGTTCGCTTCGCTAATTGGCATTTCGATTTTGTTGACTTTTCAGGTGTTAATAAAAAATATGTTGTACGGCACGTCTGATGTAGAACCTCAAACGGATATAATAGTTGCTCAACTGGCTCAAGAATTGTATAACTCAAATCTTCTCCTCCTCTTAATCCAGGTTAGTCGCTCGAACTCCCCGTTGATATATGTTAATAATTTTTCCTTGTGTTTTAATAATGTTCGATGAATATTTTCAGAATCTTAATCGGATAGATTTCGAAGGAAAGAAAGATGTAGCACAAGTTTTTAATAATGTTCTACGTCGTCAAATTGGAACACGATCGCCGACCGTTGAACACATCTGTACCAAACCTGAAATACTGTTCACTCTCATGACTGGGTAAGATTTCACGCGTACATATCACGTTTTATGCAATATATGTATTCATCTTACATTTAACTGTATTTGTTAATTCTTCTTCAGATAAAATATGTCACTGTAAATGATGATTTTTGTGTTTTGTTAGTAATTTACTTAAAAAAATAAAACATACTAATAAATTGTTTAATTAACGAATTAAACAATTTAATAGATAGACACGAAAAACAATCGGTATTAATCTTCATGAATCATATCGGGATTAACACACAAGTATGTGCATGCGTGCTTGAGTATATGTGTTTGTGATTATTTTTAAATACGATTCAAGCAAAATATCGCAATCATTTAACTTTGGTTCACTTTAGGTATGAACATCAAGAGATTGCCTTGAACGGTGGGATGATGTTGCGGGAGTGTGCCAGGTATGAGGCACTTGCCAAAATAATGTTATACTCGGAGGACTTCTTCAACTTCTTCAGATACGTCGAAGTTTCCACGTTTGATATAGCCTCTGATGCCTTCTCTACTTTTAAGGTGAGCGTGAATTCTTCATATCATCGTTTGATTCTATTACTCTATACATACATCTATTGAGAGTCATGCGAATAATATTGTCATTATACGTTTCAGGAACTTTTAACCAGGCATAAATTATTGTGTTCTGAATTTTTGGAAGCAAATTATGATACAGTTTTTGGTCACTATCAACGTCTATTAAATTCCGAAAATTACGTGACTAGAAGACAAAGTTTAAAGTTATTGGGTGAACTTTTACTTGATAGGCATAATTTTTCCGTAATGACAAGATACATTTCCAATCCGGATAATTTAAAACTTATGATGAATATGCTAAAAGAGAAATCACGCAACATACAGTTTGAAGCGTTCCATGTCTTCAAGGTACGTTTTTATTTTTGCATGTTTGCACAAAATTGTAAATACGATTATTAACTATGTACATTTTTTAGGTGTTCGTGGCTAATCCAAATAAACCTAAACCAATATTGGACATACTTTTACGTAATCAAGACAAATTAGTGGATTTCTTAACTAAATTTCATACAGATCGTTCCGAAGACGAACAATTCAATGATGAAAAGGCCTATCTCATTAAACAGATAAAAGAATTGAAGCCATCAGATCACTAACATTTACTGCATAATTATTATTGCACGGCCAACATAAAATTTTCTTCTCTAACCTACTTTACATGCCTTTGAATTGAAAATAAATAATGATAAAAGAATTTAAATTAAAAAAAATTGATCACCAATAATAAACGATGTAATTACATAAGTTTTGAAGCCATAGGACTATTTTTTTAAATTATAAAATGCTAGTTATATTTTACATAATTAAAAATACATATGCGGCATAGGTGTATGTACTTTAAATGTTTGTATTTATCGTACATCCGGATACCCTGACAGATGACCATCTCCATCATACTGCTATTACGTTCCTCCCGGGTTGCGATGCCCAAATAAATTTTAAAATACTTCTTACGTAACTAGTCAAAACTATATTATGTAATAATATTATATTTCAATGACAGAAATGGGACAATTCTCTTTTATTTGGATAGTTTTTCTAGTTTAAAACTCCATTTACTGTCATTAAATTTACATCTATAGATCCAATCATCTTCCAAATTTAAACTGAGAATTAGTTGAGAATCTATTATATATCTCGAAGCTTTGAGCATATACATATATGCTGTGTAAAACTATTGCCTACTTTTATGTCGCAGGAAAGTCATAATTGTGCAATATGGTAGATTAATAAATACATACATTATAGCCAATCATTTTTTTTTTTCAATTTAAATATACTATTCTTGAAATGCACTATTGATTTGGCGTGGTGATCACACTTGGTCTACTATCCTGTTCAGAATTGTCCCAAATATAAATACTATGGTGTCAAACATTAAAAAAAAAAATAAGAAAAAATGTATTTAAATATTAATAGTATTGATGATTTGACAGGCAAAATAAAGACATTTGCATTGTTAATTAAGTAGTAAATACGTTGAAAGAAACCCATAAGCTTTTCATTTTAATTTATTTATTTATTTATATGTAACAAATGGTGCTTGACTCATATTTCAGTTTGGCGATTGTCATGTGGTCGTTAAAAAATGTTTTTATTGGATAGCAAATATTTGGAAATGTATTTGATTAAATTTCTCATTTTGGGATTTACATTGACCTTTTTTGGATTTTTCTTTTTGTACAGTATTATGTATGAATAAAATATTTTGTGCGTTTATTTCATATTACATGCCTATTAAGTTTTTTTTTTTTCTTCAACTTTTGTCAGTATTATCGTTGCCAAACATTTTTTCTTTGTTTCGATTACATTATGTATCTAAACCTGACACAAAAATCATAATTAAATAGGAATGTTTTTAAATAAATGCATATGTGGATATCGATAATAGACGAGATATTAAAAGTTAATTATACAAAAAAATATGAGTTTTATTGTTTCGAAACCCAGTTGAATTTTTTTGTATGATGTAAAAACAATAAAACCCATTAACACCGCATACATATTATATATGTAACTATTTTATGTGAAGTAACCATAAAAAATAAACAAACTCGAAAGTGGGTCATGAACCATAGCTTGCTAAATTTGTGAAAACATGGCACTTGAAATTCATTTCACAAGCATTTAACGAACAAAAAGTATACGTACTAATGTTTCTTTGTTATTATTATTATTTGTGATACATATCTTTGAAAGTGTGCTTAAATTTATACCGATAATTAATTCCGAGCAGTGTAACATTGTAGATGTAATAGTATGATGTCTCATTTTACTTAATCATTGTATATTTTATGTTTTAACTACCATAAATAGAATATTCTTAATCGAAAAGAGCAAAAAAAGTATACATATGTAAAGGTATAAGCATCGCTTTAGATTTACGGGCTGTTGGGATGTTGTAAAAAATATTTATATATATATATATTATATAACGTAATTGAACATCACAGTCGTATGCTGTTTAATTTATCACAAAAAGTTGTTACTAGATTTTTTCCACCCAATCGAAATTAAAAATTTACAATTTGTAAAAAAAAATGTATAATCCGTAATTTCGTGAAATAAAAAATATTTATTCATAGCATTTCATTAATTAATTAATCCTTTTTTTCATTTATTGCAGATTTTAAACAGTAGCAGTTTTATTAAAATTTTCACAAAGTGTACATCCATTTATAAGTTTACTGATCATTTTGGGAGACTGTAAGACTCCCTCGAGTAATATTGGAATATTCTACAGTTTTCTGAATCCTTGGTTTACACGGAAAGAAGGAATTGTGGTAAATGAAATTAGTATTGAATGTTTTGCATACTTTATTTATATTGTTGACAAGCTATACTGAATTTATCCTAATGAATTAGTAGCTATTAGTAATAAAATTTAAAACGTGAAATAATATTTTAATACAGGTGGAATATTTCAGTACAAACTATAAATATGTAACGTAACACATTTTAAATGTAAAAAAAATACTTTTTAATATTGCAACTTAAACTTGGTAATAATTATTATAAAGTATGTTTAGATATATTATGCTATATATTTATATATCTATGGGAAACTCCCAATAGTCCAGATGGTTATGGGCCATCCGTTTTAAATTTGGTCAAATGCAAAAAAACAAAAAATTGGTCTTCGAATTCAATGAAGAAATTTGATCAATAATTTCACATGCATGCATCATATTACCATTCTCACCAAGCTTCGCATTTTACTCACATTCACTATTTCTATATCCAAAGTGAATTTATATTCGAAGAATGAGTTTCCTTTTACAAACTGTACCAATACATATATTATTACACATTTAAGATTTTAACAGTACACATTTCAATACAATAGTAATAGTATTTATAAATTCGAAATTCATAGGCGCAAAATCTACAAAATGTCGATCCAAAAAGAAATTCACATTTATGCACATGCAATGCTAATTGTAAAGTTTGTTGGGAAACAGAGATCGCATGAGTTTGATAAAAGTACGAACAAGATACAAATAATTATAACTAATTTATTTAAACTCCCCATTCTCGAGCATTCAATACAATTGTTGATAGAGCAAGATAATTAACTAAGAATTTTCAATTGACCGATGCTGTTGGCGTACACCAAACCCTGGCCAGGTTGCGGAGCCCATCTTAAACAGTTAAGGGTGGTAAAACCGGAGTCCTGGAAATTATGCTCCAATGTTCGAATTGGCTTAAGAATTTTCAATGATGTCGTCTCATTGCCTATAAATTTCAACAAAACAATTATATATAAAATATGTTATATTAAAATTTATTTAATGACAAAAAATATACAATCTCAACCTTTTGCTTTAATACTTTCGAGTCTAAATATTATGGCCATAGTGCCATTTTGTCCGTACGGTAACAAACTGATTCTCCTTGAGCCTAAGCCTACGGCTAAATGACGAGCACATGGGCTTAGAGACACTGACACGGCATTTTGCTCCAAAAAAGTCTTGTATAAACATTCGCCGAGATTATTCCAATCCAAAGAAAATATGCCTGTAATATAAAAGATAATAAATAATAAAATTACTGCAATAATTCCATAATGACCAATTGAAAGTATACCTAAAGTTGGAGTGGCATGGGCCATTCTATGAGCAGGCAGTATTGCAACGAGCATACGGCCGTCTGCGGAGATATCAATATTTGCATCATTGTGTATCCGACATTCACGTACGACAACATTTTTGTTCACTGAAAGTCAAAATATATTTAGATACATGTTGTAGTGTAAAATCAACCTCGTATTGCGTAGAAGTCAATAACCATCTGATATGTCAGGTAAATCTCCACGGGTAAAATCCCACGCTTGTATTCGATAAACTTGTAAAGGAGGAGATTCTGCAGCAAAGCGAATCGTCGTTGTTAATCTATTTTCACTTTCCTCTTGGAAAGCATTCTAAAATAAAAAATTTTAACAAATTAAATGGATAATTAACACAGAACTGAAAATACTGGAACTATTTTTTTCGATTGATAATTTTTTTTTTTACTAATTACACTGAGCAACAAAAAATCATGTGTTTTACTTACGGGAGTGGATACTAATCAATCTTTACTAAGTTTGACTCACTAAATTCGAATATGACAATAATTTTTGTTGGCTTACTCTCGTTTAAAAAAATATGCAATTTTTACAGATTTTCGGTTTTTGCAGTCTTTAATTCAAAATCTAGTTTTGCTGTGCCAAAAGTAATTTTATTAAATGCTAATCTACATAATAATTTCATTAAATGGGAATAAATTTATTTAATAATCTTTATCCTTTTATGATTTTCTCACAGGGTTCCACAAAATATTACGTAAGCAAGGTTTCTAAATAAGGCCGCAAAAATTATTCTTAAGTTTCTAAACCAGACAGTAAAATTTTTTCAAGTAGTTTTTTTATCTTTCACCTTATAGTTGTCCGATCTGATCTTTAGTTAGTTATACCTGATCTCAAATCTGGTCTATTTCGCTAATTTTTCACTTATCCACGTTTATAAAGATTGGTTTTTTTATTAAATTTTTTTTTATTGTCTAAACGTACTAATTCAAGCTGTAAATGATTTTAAATTGAGTTTAAAAATGCTGTTACATGCATGATGCAAGAGCGAGATGACGAATAGAAAGCGTATCACTCGCTCACGCTAGCTTATGGGCGATAAGAACATTTCATATTGTAATTTAAAATCATTTACTACTCGAATTAGTACATTCAAATAAAAAAGATCTTTTAAACGAGAGCAAACCAACAAAAATCCTTGTGATATTCGAATTCAGTGAGTCAAACTTAGGGATATACACATAGAGATGAACGAAACGACATGCGGTCTTGGACGCAGTCAAGAAAGAGCGTTCCCAGTTCATTGTTAATTCATACGATCTTATTATTTCGACATGTTTCTCCTACATTTCTTCAAATATAGGATACACCGTTATCGATCACTGTCAAGCAAGGATAAAATTTTACCGAAAACACTTCAGGGGGTGATTTTGGGACGGTGTGTGCTGGGAGTGCCGCGAATATGTGCAAGGCACGCCATATTTTTTTCGCATGTTTAAAAGTATCTAAAAAAACCATGTGCCACGTTCTTCCCTGTGTGATTTCGTCCTTAGTAAAAATTGAGTCTCTGCTCAGGTATTTTTAATTATTTACGGTTCAATCTAAGGCAAGGTTTTTAGGAAAATAATCCACATGCAGTTACCAAATCCACGTATAAACCCAGTAATTAGAAAAATTATTTACCGTTTACCAGTAAATTGCAATCCCTAGTTATGTATTATATTTATAAGCCCAATCCTTGAAATAAAAAAAAAAAAAAATGTAACAATATAAATACCTGTGCCATAATCGGTTGTAGAAATTCATTGAAAGTTGCATAACGTTGCGTTTGATTTTCAGTAATTTCTATAGGAATATCGTTAACTTGTACTACAGGTACGGAAACATTGATATGAGAGGGATTGTTTCCTTCTTCGCTATTGGAATCTACATTTCTGGTGACGAACCTTCTAGCTCTACTCAGTCGATAAGCTGAGGAATTCTCCTCTGGCGATGGTACTATATCTAAATTTTCACACCTTCGTCGCAATATTTGCAACATATTACTCATGAGGCCTTGATTCAATAGAAGTCTCCTGTAGAAGCATGGTAAATGAGATCTTAGTCTTGGATCTTGAGAGAGTCGTGATCTTAACGAACTCTCATTCGGACAGTTACAATTCGATAGAAGCGCATTAATAGATGCTTCACTCGATTGAGTTCCTGATTCAGTAGTGTTAGAATTTGGTTGCAAGCCACTGGTCGAAGGCATCGTACCAGCCTCAAAGTTCGGTTCAGGAGCTCTGGTACTTTCTGTAAGAAATGGTTGTAAATTACGAGACGGAATACTTCTCCGAAGATTGAAAGCGCCTGGGTTTAACGACATTCGCCTCAATTGCAAGAGACGTCGAACGGCGAATGGATCTGGCACTCCTCGGAAGTGCTCTGTATCTTCAGGAAAACTACTTATACGTATAAAATTTGAATATTCTTCGTTAGTCGGCACTCTGGACTGTTCCACATTGGGAGAGGATTCATTATTTTCTTGCCTATTAGAAGATGCACTTGATCTGCGAGACTCGAGTGAGAATAAATGGG
This sequence comes from Arctopsyche grandis, assembly GCF_051622035.1. Taxonomy (NCBI): domain Eukaryota; kingdom Metazoa; phylum Arthropoda; class Insecta; order Trichoptera; family Hydropsychidae; genus Arctopsyche; species Arctopsyche grandis. The sequence continues at coordinate 16,012,584 of NC_135364.1, forward strand.
TCATCAGTAGCAGACAAGTAACGGTTAAAGCTTTCTTCAGATATTTAAGCATAGTGATAATTCGATCACCCAAATGACCAGCGTTTAAACAATCCATCATGATGCTGAACATAATAGCTAAAATCCTGCGAGCTCGCATACGAATTCTATCCCTCGTTATTTCTAGTTCACCACGTCGACATATGTTAACATTCCTACGATGTCTGATTTCCTGAGATCGAGTGGAAAGCGGAATCGAAGATCGTCTAGCCGATCTATTTAATCGTCTCCATATTGAAAAAGCTCTTTCGTGTGACCTCCTATCGGTATTGCTCACAGATGGCGTTGCTTCGGGGATATTAGTCGAAGACGTTGAAGCACCATTTTCAGTAGAAGTTCCTTGTGATGGATTACCACTGGTTTGAGAATTCGATGAAGATTTAGTTCGGGTTGCTCCTGGACATCTTTTAGTTGATGGATCTGCTCTATCATAAGGATGATGTCGGCTTCGACGGGATTGATTTGAACGTCCAGGTTGAGGACCAGTATATCGCCGTGAGAGCATTTCATTCAACATCTGGCAGCGATTAAGAGTTGAACGTGTAAAAGTACTTGGTTGTTCTTCTGATGAAGGAGTCTGCAGCAACATTATTTCTCTACGTAAATCTTCCCACATTAATCTCACTCGACTCAACGAAGGATGTGCCGAAGTCGAGAGAACTCGCGACCAGAGACTTACCAACGTCTCTGCATGTCTTTGAATGAGTTCCACTCCAAGTGTGACTCTATTGAATGCATCGTGAGACCGGTTAATAGTGCCTATAATAGATGCTGCTATACTGCTAGTCGATGGAGTGCTTCCATCTGCAGAAGTATTACCCGAAACTCTAGTATCTGAGGAATTTTCAGGGGCTGCCGGGGTTGGGCTTTGAAATACGTTATCAGACGACGTTGATTGATTCGAATTTCGCATAGAAATCTCATTGCTTGATGTGTCGCTTTCAGAATTGCTAGGATTCCGAGTCGTATCACCTAAAACAGATTCATCCAAATTATCGTTCAAAGCTGTAGCAATATTCGGTAGAATATCAAAACCGTGATTAATCATATATTCAGCATCAGATAAACTGTGTCTGTCATCGGTGCGTTCTGATGAAGAATCCCGATCACGGTCAGCGTCGAGAGACGCCCTGCTTTGGCCTCGTACTCCATAATTTCGTAGTAAATTAAGCAGCCTATTTCCTGAGTTACGTAGCATGTTGTGAATAGCGTTCAAACTTCTCGTTTCTGAATTCACATTGGACGGTTCCGAGGGTTCATATTGTAGAATCGTAGGTTGCGGGGTTCGAAGTGTAAATTCTGTACCGATAATCTCAGGTCCCCTAGTAGCAATCCTAGGCTCTAAATGCGGAGGAATTGGTGACACGTGTTCATCTATTTCATCTCTAAGTCTTAGATCTCGCAGTGCATGCAAATTGTGCCGAATGCGGTCCAACCTTGGAACTTGATTGTTTGTGGAGTCAGATGGAGGATTTGGCTCAGCATTCTCGGCTAAGGTTCTCAAATAATTGACGTAATTTCTCCTACATAATGAACGGGAAGTAAAATCTCTCGATGGATTACTGCTCGTACGCCTGGTCGATGAACTTGTCGAATCGTATCTATCCCACAAATTTAGTGTTCGATCGATAGAATTTTCCATGAAGCCTTGCAGCCTATTCAAAGACGCGGTCAATTCATTCCTGATACTTTGACTGGATGAAAACGCTTGCGAGAGGCTCATGGGAGGAGTTGTTGCCGAGCTTGTCGAATTTTGTGACGGCCCCGGAACAGCTGTATTTGCATTACTTTGTCTTGTATCAGGTGTTTGCCTTCTAGTTTCACCAGATGCTGTACTATCGATTGGAACTGATGCACTATTAGAAGCTTGGGATGTTGCTGAAGTTGTCGGTTCACTTTTATTTGCATTACTTTGTCTTGTATCAGGTGTTTGCCTTCTAGTTTCACCAGATGCTGTACTATCAATTGGAACTGATGCACTATTAGAAGCTTGGGATGTTGCTGAAGTTGTCGGTTCACTTTTATTTGCATTACTTTGTCTTGTATCAGGTGTTTGCCTTCTAGTTTCAACAGATGCTGTACTATCGATTGGAACTGATGCACTATTAGAAGCTTGGGATGTTGCTGAAGTTGTCGGTTCACTTTTATTTGCATTACTTTGTTTTGTATCAGGTGTTTGCCTTCTAGTTTCACCAGATGCTGTACTATCGATTGGAACTGATGCACTATTAGAAGCTTGGGATGTTGCTGAAGTTGTCGGTTCACTTGAAGAAGTTCTAAAATAGCACATGATTATACATTTATTAAAAACATTATACAATTGAAACTATGGTAACCAAAATTATTATTTGAAACGAGTTAACAGATACAATATATATATTGAAACAAACATACCTATGAATTCTACGTATGGTTATTTGTGCAGGATGATTATTGGTAGTCCTAGCTTCAACACTATCACTCGTACCAGGTATGAGATTCGTCGGTTGATTTAAATTAGAATTTCTTTCAACGTTTCGTGAAGAACTCGACGTTGAAGGCCAGTCGGCTTCCATAGGATCTGTGCCGCGATCAATCTGAAATGTTATAATATGACTTTGAAGATTCGACTAGTAAATAAACATCGAAGAATGTTGATTGAACACCTACCATATTGGATAAATGCGATCGAGCCATGATTAAGTGATGGTAATTTCTTACGAGGCTATCGTAACGTTGTACCAAATGATGATAAGACGTTACGATTTGTTCATGGGTTGAGCTGCCTGGAATGTGCGATGGAGCATTTTCGGGTGGAATGCATGAAACTGATGGAGAAGTGATGCTTCCTGATGATTGATTTTGAGGCCAACATGTTATGCCTGTGATGAGCTTATGACCGAGAGCGTCGAATGCAACAAATCTAAAATGTTAATGAGTTGATTTAATTTTTTACACTTTATTGAATAACCATATACATATGTACATACAACAAGGTGTGATTGAATATACAAAAAATGTAGGTATTAAGGCTTCCAATCCCGGGATCCCGGTGATTTCTGGTACCGTGAATTCCGGTGCTGAAACTAGTCTGAATACCGGGATTACGGTGCTGGCAGAAATTTCTTTAAAATATTATTTTTACAAAAATAATATGGAAAATGCAGAACAGTCATAATACATTTGTTTGCACTGAAGCGTTTCACCCCAGCTCGCCGTTTCCTCGAAATATTACGCACGGCCTGAATTGTATTGCAGATTTTGTCCTCAACTGCAATGATATTCGAAGCATATTGACATTTTTTTTATTATTATGAGACCTGTGTTATTTAGGATCGAATATGATTTTCTCAGTCGTACAGGGGAGTGTTTAGATCTCGTTACGCGGTGTGTGTTGTACTAAGACGCTGTTGTTTCTGTTAATCGTACGAAGATTATCTTTTTTTATGTAAGTACATTTTATTATAATATTTATATGTCCAGTTCTTCGATATATACATAGTACTATAAACTATATTAAAATTAATTATTGAATAAAATTCGTTGGTGTGAAATTTTTTTTTTACATAAAGTCAATTAAATTGGAGTTTTTATATTAGATGGATTGTTTCGTTTTAGCTAACTTCGAACTTATTTTAAAATAAAAAATAAAAATAAAATTCAGATCTGTATAATAAAAATAAATAAACGAATACTGTGTATTATATATTTTTTTCATATAGTACACAGTATTCTATATTATTTATATTTTAATAAGATTTTAAATGTATGTGTAATTGCACTTTTTTTTTAAATGCATGTGCAATTGAACTTTTTTTTTCCTTATACACCGGAATCCCGGTGCTAGGAACGGGAACCCGGAATCGAGATTTCCCAGCACCGCAATCCCGGTGCTGACGAAACCTTCCGGGATTGGAAGCACTAGTAGGTATTATAAGTAAATATTATATGTATGTATGTATGTATATACATATCATCAACTTTACAAAATACTTTTTTTTACCATTGAAGAAAACTATTAGTATTTTCACTGCTGCCTGCATTTATTTCAAGAAAAAAGCGAAAAAGATATCTTATCAACATACATTAAAGGTCTAGGTTAAAAACCTAATGATAAAAGCATATCAGTCTTTTGATTCACTCTTAAATTATACATGGTATTTTTTATTTTATCACATCTCGTATGTACATATATGAGACGTATTTTTATGACATACCTAACTTTGGCTTTAATGCTGTTTGTTTTTATACACTTGAATGGTCTCGGTTTCCTCCAATCCCAAAAGTGCAACTCGTTGGATGCGGCGATTACGAGCAAATGATCTCGGGGATGAAAAGTAATAGATGCCACAGAATCTGTGTTAACAGTCCAAACTTCACTGCCACCCTGAAAAAAATCAATAGCATAATTATGAGATCAGATAAATGTAATAAATTTAAATGAAACATAATACAACTATAAATATATGCTCACACTCAAGTCCCATACGCGGACTTGTCCTCCCAAGCAACCAGAAGCTAGCACTTGGGTGTGCGATGGATGAAACGCTACACACCAAGGTGTACGTGGATGACCACTCAAAGTCTTCACGTGTTTGCCGCTTGATAATTCGCTGATGTAAACATTATGATTGCCGTGTGTTGAAGCCACTTTAGTTCTATAAAATATTGTGACTTTTCATATACATATATAACGCATCAAATATTGATTAAGTTTTAGTTAATGAATAATGCTTACCCATCAGGACTGAAGACCATTAAAAATGTGGAACGTGGCACGCCCGGTACTTCACAAAACTATAAATATTTCAAAGCATTAATAACCCTTATACTGTAATATTTTTGAGTCACTAAATCGAGAAAGGGCGATTCGATATTGATGTGGTTTTAAGTTACTTAGTATATAAAATGGCAACAATTTTTTTGGTCAGTTACTAAATACAAAAACGGTCAGTCAGTAAGAATTAATAAAAATGGTCAGTAAAAACATTAAATGGTCAGCAAAAAAAATTTCTTATTTTGGTATCTTAGTATGGTCCAAACACGGCTGCTCTACTTGACCAAGACTAATTTTGATATTTCCGTACTCATTTTTTTAATACTGTCAAATAATTATTTGTATCATATTTTCAACTTAAAGCCCTTTTCTAACAATGTTCATGTATTTTTTTTGTTCCCTTTTTTCCGATAATCATTCAACATTTCATGCGAGTATCCTTTTCATATAAATTACTGATTACTTAAATAAATAAAAGATCATTTAATATATTAACCGATCACAAAGGTACTGACTAATGGATACGGACCATATATAATACTAAATAACCATTTTGATATGTTACTGACCGAAAACAAGGATTAATAACTGAACATTTGAATATAATGTGTTTTTCTTTTTCATTTTGTGTTCTTCAGCTTCTGGAAATATAGTGATTTATGAAATAATAAATGCTGCATTGTTTATAATTAATTGTCCAAGAAGGCGCATTGGGGTCTTCCTGGTATATATCAATGTAAAAATAAATAATAATTATGTGCGTGGTAGACATCATCATTTGATGTACCTCCTGCCTGCACAGTTCTTTATCGGATGGCTCTTATTCCAAGAGCGATCCGACTGTAATGCAATAGTTGTTGCCGTGATATTTTCAGTGATATAATGCGATATTTTCCTCTCAGTGAGTGTAGGTTATCAGAGATTATTTTAACCTATTTGTCTGGTAGCCTGCGGTCATCATTATTTTCACAATTGGATAGTGATCTATGAGTGAATTTTGATCTTCGGTCTTCTACATATTTGAGCTTCACAGGGATGTTTTGTATTCACGACTGGTTCTTGTACATACATAACATATATAATGCAAGACATTCCCAATTTTTCTCCTTATCTTTAACTATAATTATTGTGACTACTTCTATTATTGTTTGAACTTTTCCTGCTATTGTTTTTTTTTTCTGTATAATCAATATATTTTTTGTTTCTTCTTTGTTATGTTTTTGACCACTGTGGCGGCGCATTAGGAAATCTTGTAATGCCACAATGGTCCAAACTTAAAATAAATAAACACAGGCTTTATAATATCACTCACATATTATTATTAGCTAGAAAAAAAAATAGACAGTCTCTCTATGGGGAATTAAGATCTAAAGAAAAAAACAAGATCACATTACAATTTCAAAAGGGTGAGTAGTGAATAAAAGCTAATTCCATGTCGTGAGACATAATCGATTTCACACATACATATAGTCAGAGTATGATCACAAAACTCTATTTCAATTACCTTGGCAGTAGGTTAACTTGAGCTTCTGTTTCACATTGTTCAAGGAGCTTTGTTATGATAAATAACATACATTAACCCCTAAATTAGCGATTCCTATTGGTTAAAACATCTTAGCTGGGGAATATAAATCGCATAATCTCTCTATACTATCATGTCAACTGAAATAATATAGTACATACATATAAGCTATTCTAGATTTCTATCACATTAAAAATGCAATGGTGTATTGTTATTCTCTAACATATGGTTTGGTAAAATAGATAGACATATATTATTATTTGACACCGGATTAGTAATTGTAATGAGATATTTCAGGAATATCTTGTGCACAACATGAAAGTATACATACGTATAAAACTGGCGATTCATTCACATATATACTCATGAAATATTCAGTACTCATATATACTCATGCAATATTCAGTTTGGCCGTAGAATTTTAAAGAACACTGAAAAAGTTCTATTATTTTATGTTTATGTGTTCGCATAATATGTTATAGACCATGCCACATAACTTTATCGAATGCTGCAGATGCACAGGATTGGTGCATTATGACGACATCGTTCAGTCAGTTTATCATTGGACAGGAAGCGGAACGGTCAGATAGATACACAGTATTTGCAAAGTTCTAGTTAAGTGATGTTGGAATGCAGTAAATTGGGACAAGGAAGAGCGTTATTGGGGCAAACCAAAGAAGTGATTTTAAATGTATATGCTTATTTGAAAAATATACAAGAGACCACAAATTCGGTAACTATTTTCAAAATATTTTAGTAACTAGATTTTTACAAGATGATAATATAGGAATTTGCGTATTTTAGGTATACTCGTTGCCACAAAGAGTTAAGTTTCTAAAGGTCCTTATGAAGCAGGTAGCCGAAGCGACAAAGTGTCAGTAACAAAAATAAGAACAATCGTTCAGGATTTTAAAAATAACGATATAAACATAAATTGTCCAAAAAAAAAAAAAAACGAGGAATCGTAAGAGGAAGTTTATTGTTGATGACGTTAAATATATGGTTAATGATATTGCCATGGACAGGATTAATGACAATAGTAATTGTTTACTTTTATGTTTGTTGTAAGTGTTTTTAAATAAAATATGTTAATAATTCAACATTGCATTTTATGTAATTATCAACCCAATTATATTTATCAAACTTGAATAGTATTAAACTATATATATATAATTTAAGTTAGTTTTAAATTACATTAGTTACTATTACTAAAAATAGATTAAATTAAAAAAAAATTTGTTTTCATACATAAACAAACAATAAAAAAATGTAAATATGTACTTTTTAAACAAACGGTAGGCGTTTGACAAATATGGAAAAGACTATACAAATGATTTGCTGGCTGAAGATACGTATGTATATAAAAAAAAATGCTACTTTATTGTCAAAGTATTACCCGCGTAGGTTAATTTAATAAGAATATTTTCATAAGAAAAATCTAAATGAATGAAACCTTTTCAATACAATATGATGAGATTATAAATTAAAGGTTGTGTAACGTACAGATGAAAATACAAAAAAGTACACAGAAATTGACGTCAATATTTCCAGCCTTGAAATGGGAAGTAAACACCGTCCCGGACGAACAAAGCAAAAGGGAAGCATACAAAAATTTTTACGTAAGTGCGCAAAACAAGACCAAAAAGCAATTAACGAAAAACAATACTGTTAATTTGCGCTTTTAATTTCTGCAAAACTGGCAGCTCAATCGATACTTCACGACAGAAAATCAGTGGTAATTTTTTCGAGCGCGGTTAGGCAGGCTTTAGATGATGATCTGGTACTCTATTTCAGAGATTTAGCCCCAAATTTAGCATATTGTACAATCTGGTAGTAAAATAATACAAAAAACATTACACGAGTGGGTGTATATGTATATTTTCAAGAAACGGATAAGGTACGACGAATAGAATCGATTATTTTTTTGTACGTAACGATCGCCCTTTTGAAAATGGCAAACATGGCACATGTATTTGTGCGCATTTGATTCGAGCGATGGCGAGAAGTGAGATGGAAAGTGTAAAGCGGTAGTGAAGGTAGTGAAGGTAGTGAAGGGAGTGATTTGATGAATGATGAATGATGAATTACGAATTACGAATTACCCTCTCTTGCAAATGCCGCTTGTTGACGAGGCAGTCTTCAGCGGCTCGGCAGAGGGCGGCTTGCGTCAGTCCGGGGCGGAGTCCCGTCTCGCGGCGCTGCAAATGCACGGGGGCGGCCGGGGCGCCCCCATCGCCCAAGCCTGCGCCCCCCACGCACCCCTCCCGCCGCGACTGCTGCTGAGCCCTCATCGTCGCCCCGCCACCGCGCCGACCCGCCACCCCACACACGACTGCCTGTCAGCCCGCCGTCCGTCACACACACACTCGCACGACACTCACTGACACTCCACTCGCCTCTGTCGTAACGCTGCCTATCACGCCCATACACACGATCTTACTAACGTGCCCCTTTTCACCCGCCTTTCTACATTCAATTTCGGCTACATTCGCATTATTCCACTAGAGTAGCATTCCCCACATTTTGAACGATATCCGTATCGTTACTATATCAAATATTGATATTTTAAAAATTAGTAAATTAGTAAGTTAAAAAATAAGAACTGAATGTACATATGTATAATCAAGGCCAATGAGACGGCGCTAAGTTTCAGGGCCTGGACTACTCGAAAGTCCCCTTGTCGGGACGTTCGACTGACCGATATTGATATTTTATATTATTCTACTTAAAAATTCTTGTATTTATTTAATGCTAAATGTTTAATATTTTTCGATCCACAATCTCTGTGTATAAAGGTCTGTTCATATCTAGTCAGCACGTACCGACTTCAGCAGGTATCCGGCCGTACGAAAAGTATTCTTTGGTACAGTTTGTATGGGTATATTCATACCAACCGTCACGTTTACGCCACGGCAGGCTTACAGCAGTACCCGACATTTCCTGTTCATACCTTACAGCAACATCCGTCACAATCTGAACACAATCGAGTTGGTGCCCACTCGCAGGAAGGTGACCAAACTCGACCATGTCGTATAGCGAGCCGCCACATCAGCTATTATTACTAGAGACCGGAATCTGAAGGGGCTGTTTATTGTTCAAAGATTGTAAATGCATTGTTAAACGTTTGCCGAACCTTTTTTACAAAGGATTTACAACAATGGAACAATAGGCGGCGCGTTTCCGGCCCCTTCAGATTCCAACCTCTAATTATTACTTCGCTATTAAGGTCTGTTCATACCTAGTCAGCACGTACCGACTTCAGCAGGTATCCGGCCGTACGAAAAGTATTCTTTGGTACAGTTTGTATGGGTATATTCATACCAACCGTCACGTTTACGCCACGGCAGGCTTACAGCAGTACCCGACATTTCCTGTTCATACCTTACAGCAACATCCGTCAACGTATCGTATCCGTTTTTTTGGCCATCGTGGAGATATACACGCGAATTACGTGCCATGAGTCTGCCGCTTTGCTGTTTTGGACCAATTATCGATAGTGACAGTTGACAGCTGTTCAATCTTTCGACGTGGTTTTGGAGCAAATATTTAAAAAATTTTTAAATTTTTTACGGAAATATTTAAAAAAATTTTGTCCATCATCCACAAGCTCCTTATACAGTGTCTAAAACTCTCCTTCGGTTTTTCTATTTTTTAACATGGGATGCACATCAAAACGCCTCCGTGCTTTTTTATTGACTTCTTGAGCTTCTTCTTCCAACAACAACGCGATTATACATAATTTTTCGTTCGATAAACGCCGAAACATTTTTGCTGACTTGTATTCTGACGCGTAGCTACGAATGCACGTTTATGCATTCTGTACAGACTCTAGGGATGTTCAACTCGAGAGCACCCCCGAAGTCGGTTTTGTGAGATAGCTCGTGGTAAGCGTGGGCGGGGCTGGTTTCCTCAAGGTGCCTTCCTTCGTCGTCGGTGGTCTGGTCTCTGCTGATGTCGGCTCGGCTCGATGTATATCTCGCTCTCTCTCGTACAGTGTGCGTATGTGAGTGTGATACAGGACAAAGGCGGGAAATTGTATAATAATGAAAACAGGTTGTAATTCTGTTTGTATGGTGACTGTATTTTATATATATATATATATATATATATATATATATATATATATATATATATATATATATATATATATATATATATATATACAGAGATCAAGCAGGGGGGACAGGGGGGGGGGAGTAACAAAGTAACCAGGCGTGCCTTTTGAGGTTAGCCACGCGTAGCTCAGTTGTCTGCCTTCTGGACGAAGACAGACCAAGCTTCCTCTGGTGCACACCGGACGGATACTGGAGCTGGTCTCCAAGTATCGTCACAACCCTCACCAGCCTCTAGCTGGTGATTTCGGTGGCGAGGTGGGCCCCGTAAACACCGGGGTGTTTACGCGCCAAACCGCTATTGACAACTGTCAGTTTGTGTGCCAACCGCTGTCTCAGGGTGTGTGCCAACCGCTGTCTCAAAAATATATCGGCCAAATCGTGGGTCGTAAGGCCACGTAAGCCGATCATCAGACATAGTCTGAACACATTCATATTGTAAGTACTCGACAATATCGACGTAAGCAATATTGCGCCGTATCGTCATGGCCTCTAATGTATAAGTAAGCCGATTTTGCCTTGCACTCGGCCAAATTGCCGTAAACGTGACGTGACCGCGACGTGTAGGTAGATATGAATAGAAATGTAATAAAATGACATATTTGAAACGGAGTCGTGCAGTGCTGAAGCCGTGCAGTGCTGTTAAGTATGAACATACCTTTAAGGGGTAAACGGACTACTAGTCATATGTGAACCAGTCACAGGACAACCGGTCGCTCTAGATCGGTCACACGTGATCACTCGTCACACTAAAACTGATCACGAGAAAACTGGTCACACCCTAAAATCGGTCACGAGAAAACTGGTCACACCCTAAAATCGGTCACGAGAAAACTGGTAGAGTATGTTCAGACATAGTCTGAACATACTCCCCCCGTTGGAATCCAGAGGATCGGATTCCAAAACAAATGAATTAATCAAGAGACTAATGAAGCATGACAAATGCGATAACAAAAGAACACAACAAAAAAGACATAAACAATACACAATTAGTAATCAAAACAAAGGTTCGTCCACCGTCAATCGTCCCGCTGTACATTAACAGCTGACTAAGCCCGCAAGAAACAACCAACAAGGTAAATAAACAAACAAACAAAAAACAACAAAAAACCAACACCAGTGCTAGGTAACAATATTGTTAAGCCGTTACATGTCCCATATGCATTGATAGCTCCATTACCAACACCAATCAACAAACAAGAGACAAAAAAAACTAAATGGAAACACATTTAACTAAATCACAACACAAATTAAAGACGCCAACTTTAATGTGGGACGTTTTGAACGTTCGCCACACCGTTGCACAAATTCACTGAGTGCTGCTCGACTGGCAGTCGAGCTACTCGCCGGACTGCTCGCTTGGTGTTGCTGATGGAGGAGTAGTAGGACCTACTCCTGTGCCCCTGTCTGCCAGGGGCCGCTGCTGCATGTGCTGGTGTGGTAGCACCCTCGCTCCGGGCTGATCGACCAGATCCTCCTGCTGTTGCGCAACTAGTGGTGCGCCAACTAGGAACTGGCCAGGAGTTATGGGAGCTGGGTTGGGAAGGTCGAAAGATGTGAGGGTTAAAGGGCGCGGGTACATTGCGCTTCGGCAAGCGGAATCTTCGTACCGCGGAAATACGCGATTCGTCCAGGGGACGCGTAACTGTCTTGACTGGACGTCTCGCGCCAAAACAAGATAACGGATCACGACCCGTTGTGTGATGGCAATTCCGAGAATCGCTTGAAACTGTGGGCGCTTCTAGAGAGCCGCCCAATATCCAGCCGAAAGCTGTATTCATTATCGCGATGCGTCCTCCTCTGTCACCGCGTGACTTGGAGGGAACTAAAATGGTACGTTTGCCATTGCGTAACATCGCATGATAGGCGTCGCTGCCTATCACCATATCCACTGTACCGGGAATATCGAATGACGGATCGGCAAGGGGGAGATGAAGCGGCAAATGGCTCCGAATCTCGGACACGTTGCGCGATGGAAGTTGATTCGCGATCTCGGGCATGATTGCGCAATCGAGATCAACACTGGAGCCCTGATTGGGGATGCGCGGTAGAATTCGAATTACCGCGCCACTAGTAATGGACGTCCTATTTGAACCTATTCCTACCAGGTTGACGTCCATCCTTTTCGACTTTAAGGCGAGTCGCCTTCTTAAGTCTTCAGAGATGAGGTTGAGTTCGGAGCCGTTATCTAACAATGCTCGAACCTTGTGCGAACGCCCATCTCCGCCGCGAACTTGTACTTCCACGGTGGATAACAGGACAGTTCGGGCGTGAGAAGGCGATACGCGTCTCACCGAGTGTAAAACCAACGATGATTTTACGGGTTTGGCGTTCTCTGATTTCTTGGGGCTCCGATAATGTTTGGCCTTATTTGAAGGTGAAGTTTGGTATGGAGTTGAGTCATGTAACATGGTGTGATGGGCATGACCGCATTTGAAGCATCTCTGCTTTGTTTGGCACGCGTGAACTATGTGCCCTGGCCTCAAGCAGTTGAGACATAGTCGACGTTTTATGGCGTTCGACCTACGCTCATCACCGCTCATTTGGCGGAATGATGGACAGGCTAGCAGAGAATGACTTCCGCTGCAACTGATGCAGGAGGGGCGTTCCCTCCTCACATGCAGAACTGCTGCCTTCGGATTCGTAATGGTTCTTGGTCGAGGATTCGACTCGCCTTTTAAGACGAAGTCGGCATTTGCCATCGATTGGCACTGGCACGTTAGAAAATGCATTATTTTGCTAAACGTGCAGTCTTCATACTTGGGAGTCTGAAGCTCCCATTGCTGAAGTGTACTCCGGTCGAGTTTTCTGGTGATAAACATCACCAGAATCTCGTTCCAGGTCTCGACCCGGACGCCCAAGTTAACGAGCGCACGTACATGCATGTTGGCATCATCTATGAGACGACGCAGACTGACGTGATTGTTGCTCACGACTAGCTCGGCTTCAAGCAATGCCTGAAGGTGATACTGAACAACAATTTTTTTGTTGTTATAGCGTTGATCCAAAATGGACCACGCGCTCGTAAATGAATTTGAAGCTAATTCCAAGCCGTCAACTAAACGTTGGGGCTCTCCTTTTAGGCTTCCTAGTAAGTATTGGAACCGGGCGATTTGCGAACTCTCGCCGGCCATAGCGGCCAAGAAGCGTTGTGAAAAAAGCGGCCAATTTTGGACGTTGCCTTCGAAGGTGAGCAACTCCAAACGGGGCAATTTTATTGCCGAATTTGATTGCGGTACAGGTGAAATTGTGAGGTTAGCGCCATCTAACGGTGAAGCGCTCAATTGCGGCTCACGCAAATTGATTGCTTCGGTGCATCGCACGAAGGCGGCCATATGCTCCCTATCAAATAGGTCCACGGCGGATTCGGAAGCCTGCGCCTCTTCTTGGTCCAGCTCGTTTATCTGAGCTTGGATCGCTTCGAATTCAGACAGTAATGGTCTGATTGTTTCGAGCCTGATTCTGAGCTCGAAGATGCTCAGATCGTCCCCCAATTGATTCGCGTTTCTCGTTAACCGAGCGCGAATGCTTTTCCGCGTATTTTTAAGCGTACTCAAAGACGCCATTATTGAAATGCGACGAAATCAAACAAAGGAAAAAATGGACGCGGGAAAAAACAAAATGGACGTTGACGACCAAAAAAAATAGCAACAACAACAGAAAAATGCTAATTACGACCAACCTGGATTCGACGACGTTGGAAGACCAGCTCTGAAGACATCCGGCTCGAAGGACCAAAATGTACAGACTCCAGGGATGTTCAACTCGAGAGCACCCCCGAAGTCGGTTTTGTGAGATAGCTCGTGGTAAGCGTGGGCGGGGCTGGTTTCCTCAAGGTGCCTTCCTTCGTCGTCGGTGGTCTGGTCTCTGCTGATGTCGGCTCGGCTCGATGTATATCTCGCTCTCTCTCGTACAGTGTGCGTATGTGAGTGTGATACAGGACAAAGGCGGGAAATTGTATAATAATGAAAACAGGTTGTAATTCTGTTTGTATGGTGACTGTATTTTATATATATATATATATATATATATATATATATATATATATATATATATATATATATATATATATATATATATATATACAGAGATCAAGCAGGGGGGACAGGGGGGGGGGAGTAACAAAGTAACCAGGCGTGCCTTTTGAGGTTAGCCACGCGTAGCTCAGTTGTCTGCCTTCTGGACGAAGACAGACCAAGCTTCCTCTGGTGCACACCGGACGGATACTAGAGCTGGTCTCCAAGTATCGTCACAACCCTCACCAGCCTCTAGCTGGTGATTTCGGTGGCGAGGTGGGCCCCGTAAACACCGGGGTGTTTACGCGCCAAACCACTATTGACAACTGTCAGTTTGTGTGCCAACCGCTGTCTCAGGGTGGCCAGCACAAAAATATATCGGCCAAATCGTGGGTCGTAAGGCCACGTAAGCCGATCATCAGACATAGTCTGAACACATTCATATTGTAAGTACTCGACAATACGACGTAAGCAATATTGCGCCGTATCGTCATGGCCTCTAATGTATAAGTAAGCCGATTTTGCCTTGCACTCGGCCAAATTGCCGTAAACGTGACGTGACCGCGACGTGTAGGTAGATATGAATAGAAATGTAATAAAATGACATATTTGAAACGGAGTCGTACAGTGCTGAAGCCGTGCAGTGCTGTTAAGTATGAACATACCTTTAAGGGGTAAACGGACTACTAGTCATATGTGAACCAGTCACAGGACAACCGGTCGCTCTAGATCGGTCACACGTGATCACTCGTCACACTAAAACTGATCACGAGAAAACTGGTCACACCCTAAAATCGGTCACGAGAAAACTGGTCACACCCTAAAATCGGTCACGAGAAAACTGGTTGACCGATTTTAGGGTGTGACCAGTTTTAGGGTGTAACCAGTTTTCACGTGACCAGTTTTAGTGTGACGGGTGATCACGTGTGACCGGTTCACATTTGACTAGTAATCACCGAACCGTATAAAGGTCTGTGTAAATCAAAATTGAAGTAAAATATTATAATTTGAAGAACACACTTTAAAAATTTGGACATGTAATGATGTCTTTGGATTGGTTAGATTAAAATAATAAACTTACAATTAATTAGTATTAAGGTCTGTACATACCTATTCAGCACGACCCGTATCCTGCAGGTGTCTTGCAAGTGCGGATAGTATTCTTTGGTACATTATATGGACGTATTCATACTCCATTCGCGCATGCGCATTTACGCATTCATGCGCGTCCATATAGAATGTACTAAATTACTATTTCAAATTAAAATAATTTTACTTCAATTTTGATTTACACGGTTTTAAAAAATTTAGAATTTTTCAATAATTTGATTTAAAAAAAATCTTAGCAGATTAAATTTCCCAAAAAGAAAACGAGAATGTTATCTGAAACATTCCAATGACTTATTAACACTGATCTACAAAAAAATCATATCGAAACGGAAACTAACCAATCAGTGGCGTAACTAGGAATTTTGGGCACGTAAGCAAAAAATCATCAAGAACCCCCCCCCCACTCGAATTTTTAAATCGAAATACCAAATTTTTGGTTTCGCAACGCAGTATTAATATAAATATATAATTATTGTTAGTATGTAGGTACATAATTTAATTTTCTTAATTCAACTTACCTATTTTAAAATTTCTTCTTTCGAACCTTACTGTTTGCAAAATCATGAATTAGTTGCTAGAGGTTCATTTTGACTGCTTCTTTGTGCTCAATTGTAAACAAAGATACATTAATGTTCTTTCTACACTATCTACAGTTACCGGAAGAGTAAAAAATAAGATAAATGCGGTATATATGTACACACATATACTTCAGAAAAATCACTCTCCAAGCAACTGTACTTGGTAATAGTACTTCTGAAAATTGCTTTAAGGTCATTGTTTCAGAAAGATCTTTCTTTATTAATAAAAGTACATGAGTAAATTGAGATTCGAATTGATCTGAGATAACTTCTGGATTTATTAATAATTTTCCTAGGTTCAAGAAAACCAAAATTGTTTTTCACTACCTGCATTCCCGCAAAACGTGTCTTAATTTGAACAGTTATTTTGTCGATTTATGGCCCCCTATCTCTGTGAGCCCGTAAGCATTGCTTACCCCCGCTACATAGTATTATAGTTACGCCATTGTAACCAATATTTACTAAGTTTGATCCACAATTCGAATATGAGAATAATTTGTGTTGGCTTGCTCTCATTTAAATGATATGAGCGATAAAAAAATGTGAAATTTTTACAGATTTTGCAGTCTTTAATTTAAAATTTAGTATTGCTGGGTTACACGACAATTGGTGCAAGTCCAAAAGGTTCAACGACAAAATGTACCCGAAAATTAGTGCACTAACAAAATGTACCCGCGACAAAATGTTCACGCGACAAAATGTCCACGGAAATAATGTTCAAGCGACAAAATGTTTCGCTTAAAATGTAATTGTTAAAATGTAATATTCTTATTTAAATTGAACAATTAAATTTTAAAGCGAATGTCATTGTGACTCATTGAATATCATTTTAAGATGTCATTGAATTAATTTAAATGTTAGGGGTTCTTAGCCGTATCCAATATTTACTTATTTAAATTGAAAAAAAAACTTTCTAAGCGTATGAACTGCAGATTACATTGAATTAGTTTATATGGCAGGGCTTCTCAACCGTCTCCAAAATTTTATACTAATTTAATAACGCCCGCGATGTATACGATAAAAAGTACCAGTACAATATACCATATACATCGATAAATATAATACAATAAAAAGTTACTTTTTCCACTAAAATAGGAAAATTTTGGATTTTTGAACATTTTGTCGCTTGAACATTATTTCCGTGGACATTTTGTCGCGTGAACATTTTGTCACGGGTACATTTTGTCAGTGCACTAATTTTCAGGTACATTTTGTCGTTGAACCTTTTGGACCAATTGTCGCCTCCCCTAATTAAATATACTTATTTTGAAGCTATATACATTACATATAAATATAAAAACTCATGAAATTGAAAAGATTTAATCTATAATATATCGCGTCGATTTTTGTCGCATAATCAAATATTGTGGGCCTTTCAAATTATAAAATAGGCTATATTTTCATTTGTTTTTTCTTTTGCTTAGTGTTTAGAGTCGCTTATTAGTGAAACGCCATTTGTGATGTATCTGGCTTTGGATTTCTATTCGATTGGTTTATTACATGAAAACATTTGGTAATTATTACATAGCTATCTACTTAACTCCGATGCGATTCAGTATTTTGGATATATTGTGCAATTACATATGTTGAACAATCAATAGTTATTAGCCAATGATTGATCGCCTGTAATTATTTTTTACGGATTCTCCATGATACAGAACAACTTTTCCAACTAGACATGTTTCCAAATTCCAATATTCTCTGTTTTCGATGTACCCTTTCGATACATACATATATACATATAAGCGAAATTTGTTGAAATTATGTCATAAGAAAATTTACATACGTACATATATAATATACATACATATATGCATGTACGTAACTAAGCAATTCCAAATACTTGCATGTAATTGAAATTCGTTTTCACAATTCAATACCGATTTTTCTTATTATTTAAACAAGCCTAATTTCTTCGTTTTTTGCGACCTGTGATTTTTTAATAAGTAAATGATATTTATAAGATGTACTTTCTAGCTAAGCATGGGGTAATATTGACCAATAATTAATCAACAAAAATTAAAAAATAATATTGCATCTCTGTTTATTCGATTTATCAAAAATAGTATTGATAACAGTGTCATATATTAAATGGTTTTTTATGTACATACATATGTTCAAATATGTGATAGTCAGAGTGTTCACTCCGTTCATGAACATAGTAGTTTATTCATACACTAACTATACATAAGTTTTAGTTTAAGTGCTAAAAGGCAAAACATATCGTCAAATAGATTCCCACATGAAACTTTTAGCTGTCAAAAGTTTTGACACCAAGTATTTAAATGGGATACCTGTGGAAACTGCAATTACAACGTTCCTCTACTTCCCATTTCCACTATAACCCAGGGTACATATCAGTGGCGTGCCGTGAAAAATATCTGTTTTTATTGCACAACTTTACCTATGTACGTGTGTGCGAGTAGGATATCAGTGGACTCGGTATAACGTCCTTATAAAGTCCTTTTGTATCCCACTCTCGCACAAGTAAGTAAGGCTGTGCGATAAAAACAGAGTTTTTCCTCGGCACGCCACTGGTACGTATGTATGTACATATATATAAAAAACAGAGAATGGAAGATGGAGCAAACGATTGAAAATACTTTTTACAAAACTCGGGGCTTTTTTTAAGTGTCGGAATTCACTTCTTGTCAAACATTTTACTATAGAAAATTATATTCAAATGTCATTTAAATAAAATTTAAAGCTGATTTTCTTATGCCATGAAGGATAAAAAAATCACACTAAATTTATCATATCTTTAAATTATTTTAGACATTTTAGTCATAAACCAATTTTTCGAATCCATTCATATTTCATCCGGTTCATAACATCATATTTTTTATCACTATGTAAGCGCGAACATTGTTTCATCTAAATTTTTATATTTTTATTTACATATAATTTCCCTATGATGTCATTACGGGCTGCCCCTGAGCGATATATATGGTATTAAACTTGTACATAAGTACATACAAATTTATAGATTATAAATATTGAAATCATATTCAAATAGTGGTGATATAGTGGGTAGGATGTTTTTTTGCCAATTTGATGGAGGAACCATTTCAAATCTATCTCATAAAATTTCATAAAAACAATATTTAGCCGCGGTGCATTGCTGCAGTGCAGTTCCGCTAGTGATTGTATGAAATATTGTTTGGATGAAATTTTATGAGATAGAACGCATCGAGTGGCGCGACACTGCGTGTCAGAGTTGCCTTTTGTACCAACTCTAATGTGCTGCATGACTTTATCGTATTTGGGGAATATAAGAAGGTCACAAAACAAAATTCGATTATTAAACATATATACACGTTCACACATACCGGTAATGAGAGCATTTTATATACATATGTACATACAAATTTTAGCGCAAATGTAGGAAAACTTATACAATACAAAATTTCTACTTCACTCTGTCTTAAAATCACTATGAATAATTATACACATTATTAAATATCAAGAAAATAAAAATAATTGAAAAGGTCGGAATAAAATACTAATAAAATTACTACTTCCGGTTTACGATTTTTGACCAAAATCTTATCAACTCTCAGTTAGTACGTAAAAAATAAAAATAAAAATTTTCAGCTTGATATGCTCAGGAGTGTGGAAAGAATAGTGGCCACAACATTTTTGACCTTTCTGAAGAGGAAAAAATCCCACTTCTGGTTTATTACATTCGGTGATTTTTTATATTTTCATCACATTGATACTAGAATTTCACTTGAATTTTTTTGTGAAGCGCACACATGTTTAAGGGGTCGAAAAAAATAGTGGAAGAAACATCGACTGCCACTTCCGGTTGACGGATGCTTACCAAATTTTATACATAACGCATAAACTTCTAGATATGAAATTTCAGTTCAATTAACCAAAAGGTTTCTGAGAAAAATATAAAAATCCTTGATTCTCTAGAGTAAAAGTACTACTTAAAAAATATTCGGGTATAAAATTTATAATTTATATTATATGAAAAAATTTTTCAGTCCGATTCGATTAGCGGTTTGGGAGATAGTTGAATTCAAAAACTTATAAGACACTTATAAGAGGAGGTACCATTTCCGGTCAACTTTTTTAATTTTAAACGTTTTTTTTTTAACGTCAAAATTTTGAAAAAAATTTACGTCGTATCGATAAGAATTTCAGTAACCGATACTAAGTTTCAGTTCGATGGAACTAAAGTTGTTCAACAATCCCCAACATACACTGATACACACACACACACAAATTTTTTTCGAGATCATGAAAACGTGATCAGTGATCAGTGAAAATCTCGAGTTAGAATTTTCGCATGATTACAAAACTTAATTTATTGTTACTACGTACATAAATGAAGTAAAATAGACATGCTTGAGCTCATAGATTAGCCGTTTGTGTATGAACAAACTAGTATGATCACGAGTGAACGAGATGTATGTACTCGTATGCAGTGGCGGACTGGGACTGAAATCAGTGCATGCCAGGAGTCAAAGGGGGCCCCCCCAGGGTTAAAAAAATTTGTCCCCCCCCCCCCATATAACAAAATTTTCTTCTTTCCACCACGTCAGGGACGTCATTTCAGCTTTTTCTTGGGGGGGGGGCAGGCAAAGATTGGTCAAATTGAATTTTTTTTTCAAAAAATCTTTTTTATATCGGAATACAAATGGAAAATATTCTTTGCATACACCTTATTGAGTTATAAAATATGAAAAAAATAAGCTTATTTTTGAAAAAGTAATTATAAAAAAATATTATGTAAAGAGAAAAAAGCGCCGCAGGCGAAAATTTTTTCCACAAATCTTCACATGGTCAACATTAATCGACCATCAAACTGAGTCATCAAAAAACTATCAAATAACTTAATTTCTACCAACCGTTTTTTCACTTTATCTATGTACATGTACGTAATAACAATAGATAAAGTTTTGTTTGTTTCTCTTCAAAGCACATAGCAGCGATTATTTTATTAGTTACCCAAAAGTAACATACATAAGAAATAAATGTAGCATTCATAGATCCATAGTATCTCATTAATCATTAAATTCATAATATTTTCTAATTTCACACTATTCCTTAGTTTAGGGGGGCGAGTGCCCCCCTATGGCCCCCCCAAATTACGTCCCTGAAAAAAATGCATAATATTTTCAATTAATGTTAATCGAAAATCTGGATTTTGGAGAGGGGGCCCCTATCCTATATTTCTATTTACATGGATGTGTCTAAATTAGGAATAGATTTTATATTCGGAAACTGTTTAAAATTGTGTATTTAAATCTTACTATATCATCGAAGTATAATCAAGTGTTATTTTGAAAGTATGAAGTTAATTTAAATCGCTGGTTGATGATGAATCGTCCTATCAAAATTGTTTTAAGCCATTCTGTTTATATTATTCACGAAAATTTGTTTATTTCCATTTTTATTTCAGTAGTTAGTTGTTACATAGGTATTGGTATATACATAATATTAACGTTGGAAATGGGCCCGGCAAAAGGGCCCACGCAAATGTTGAAACTTACATTTCGAGCCTAATAAAAAAAGTTAACCGATCCTTGGGCTGTTAAAGCAGGTATTAGTTGTTTATGTATATCGTAAGAAATTTGTTTTGTTGAAATACCCAAACTTTAGGTCCCAAAGTTGCAATATCCTATAAATAGTTAAAAAGTTATTTAATTTTACTGTGGGCCCATATTTTCTAACAGATAGTGGGGCCCACATGCCATCGGGCATGTTCGCATGTATGGCCAGTCCGCCACTGCTCGTATGTACATACACTTGCATATTTTGCGGGCCCCCGACATGCTTAAAATTTGCTTTACGACCCACTGAACCGAAACGCCGCGACCGGTTCGAGGCAAAGTTCTCCTAAGCCGACCGGTTCGCCTAAAAGTTTCGCGAACCGGTTCACGCGAACCCATCCGACGTCGAGATTGACAAAAGCCAGCATTGTTTTGAATATTGCGCGCGCATGCGCCGTGGAAAAGGCGCGTTCGTCGCCGACAGACTTCGTCCGTCGGCCGAACGCTCGCACAGTCCTCCGGCGACGTTCACCGGCGTTGGTCGTGTTTCGTTCGAGCCGGTTGGTTCGCCGACCCAACCGGACGCTGACAGCACTACTCCACCCCCCCCTCCCCCACCGCTGTCCGCTTCTCAGGTAGGCCAACCCCCCTTTGCGCACACACACACACCCCCCCCCCCTCTACCCCTACCCCTGCGTAAAAACTTTCGAACAGGAATACTTGTACACCTTGTATATCCCCCCCCCCCATTTCCCCCCGTCTTTCCCCCACCCCTCCCCGCTGCTCAAAAATCAAAACAAAACTCGGATCTGGCCGCCATCTCCTCCCGTCTCTCTCCCGGTTGGTTTCTCGCTCGAATCCAAGTGGCGTGCCACGACTATTTACATTATTTTGAATACGAAACTAACAAGTACGTATTGATCGGCACCTACCCGTCGGCGCCGCTGTCCTTGAAATATTCTCGTGTTTTCAGTCATCTTGCAAAACGGTGTCGAGATGAAAACCGACCGGTTCGCCCTAACAAATTTATGAAAATAGTGTGAATATAATCAAAAACCAGTCACAGAGCTGTTCGATTTGATAAACTATAATTTAATGTACGCATGTATGTGTGTATACAACACGAAGCACCGGAGATGTGAATGGTACAATATAATATCAACGTTTGAATCAACGAACCGGTTGATATTGTTGTCGCGTATTTGTCGCCGGTACCAACTTTACGCACGAACGTTTTCGAATGTAAAACATATGGTCCATGTGTGTTTTGATTTCAGATTTGTTTTGGTGTCGATTTACAACCTACGCGTGCTCATTTGCGACATGACAACATTGATTCTTCGCATTTTATACATTTGTATATGTATGTATGTATGTATTTCGTGTTGACAGAATTGGAGAAAAAAAAACCGATTTAAACCGTTATCGGTACAATATGGAGTTTACGGACGTTTCACTTTTGCCTCTTCTCGTTCGATCATATCATATATGTATGTAGTGTGTAGCTTTGGACCAAGTTTGGGCAACGTTGCCCAATATAAATACATACATGAGAAATAAGCACCCAATGACGTAGTGGCCCCAAAATCAAACATCGCCTATTTATAGGACCCCGGAGTGATATAAACCGTGCCACTGAAATTAACCATTACACTTTCAAAGCCAAAGTGACCGTGAGCTTTTAAGTGCTTGAAATTTTGCATACTATTCTTGTGCCTCCCCTCGGTTTTGTATTTGCTCAGTGACTGAGGGCTACCTACCGTCTGTGGTCTTTTCATTTTGAATTTTATTTTTTATTATTAGTAGGTACATCTTTTATTTCTCAACTTACGATCATTGGATAATGAAATTTTAATTATTGAAAATTAGTGGTTTTACCCGGCTTCGCTCGTTATTTGTAATATAAACCGCTTAAACGTGGCTAATATAATAGTAAACTTTTTACTAAATTTATTTGAATATTTCCATTTTATTTAATTTATTAGAATATTCATTTGTTTTTTTTATTAAATTGAACGTCACGGATTCTACGAACCAACGATAGTTACATACATATATACAAAGTCTCTTTTCAAATTATGTATTAGATTACTATTTTTTTTTTTAATATTTGAAAATTTTATTGAAAAATGTGTTCACTTATTTCAGTTTCGTTTCAATTGTTGCGCATAGTTTTTGTAAAATTTTAACATTTATCAACAAATAGCTACATACCTACGTGTTCTTTTTAATAATGCGATAATTTTTTTTAGAATTTCAAGAAAAATTAGATGAATTAAGATTATTGTTAGGAGCAAGTAGCAATTATTAATACTTTCATAAAAAACTAAAGGCTTGTTTCCAAATACCACTTGGCGACGTCGCTGCTATACAAACGTATCGTCGGTATAATGTCTGAAAGCTTCAAGTCAAAAATCCTTGTTTTGAGAAAAACTTTGATTTTTTTTTATTTTGAAAATCAAGAAGTTTGAAGCTCTATTTTGTGACTTAAATCATTATTCATGTTCAGATTCAAAACTTTCAATTTTTGACTTGGCATTTTCTGCCAGCATACCGACAATATTTATTCGCTCTTCGGATACTTTTTTTGCACTAAAACTATTTTTTTTTCATTGTAGACATTCAGATCAATGTGCCATCATATTGGCTTGTAATGCCACATCCCTTAAATTCCTATTATCAAAAAGTGGTCGTAGTGCAGTTATGAAGCGTCCAGGAATCGAAAAAAGATGTACATATAGTACGACATAATGTCGCGGTGCTGGACCTAATAGTAAAATTCCAATTGGAATTTATATGGGACTGGTTCATGATAGAATTAAGTACTTTTCTTTGGATAGGTTTCTAAAGGCTACTAAACCAAACGATGAATTATTGACATCATCAACTGATTGGCACGCAACGAATTTTCTTGAGAAATGTGTTTATATGGATTTTGGAATACTTTTTTTCGGTTGCAAAATATATGGCAGCCCTACCAATAACTCTTTCTACATTCTGAAGTGTTATAAGTTGACGGGTGTTGGGTAGGGTTCGAGTGCATTTTTCAAGGTGCATTATTCGCTTTACTTCCTTTTTAAGCGTGGCACTCGACATCTCGTAACACAAATGCTCTTTTATAGTAAAGCCATCATCGTCTAGTTTTTTTCCCCTCGCTCTCGACGCCTTCACTTTTTATCGGATTGTTGATTAGAATGAAGAAAAAAGTCAATCCGTCGCATACCATTCATTCGCTTTACATAAAAGTATTGCATAGTTGTGAATTTTCCATGCATGGATAAATAAATCATTGAGATGTAAGACTCACTGGGGGAATGGAACAAAAGGTGAAAGTAACACTTCTACCAATTTTGCACGTCGTGATATATGCAATCTTTTCTGAGCTGTTCCCACTGTAAATAAAGAAACATTGTCTTCGTTTTCAGTGAGAACTGTCGACGAACTCGAACCCAAGACGCCTTGGATTATTGACCTTATCCTTTTCTCTGCTCATAAGTTTCTTATATGTACGTAGGTATCAAAGTGGATAGTTTCAATCTTCACATATTGAAGCAGTAAGAAAAGTGAAACTGTTTTTCAACTGAATTATTTTTATACTTTATTGCTTTTATTACTCATTTGGAGACTTTTGTAAAACCTTTAGAAACATAAAATTTAACTTATATTTACATATAATATAATATGTAGATCTAGATAGGTACATTATATGAATTTTTGAATTTTTAAAGGAAAATGAATTTTTCAGAGTATGCTGTTGGTCAGACCTGGATTTGTGACTCCAGGTTGATCGTTTCCTATCAGAGTTTGCCAATTTTCTCTGATTTCATTGTTGAAACGGTTCCCGGAAAAAAAATTGGCTAAAAATCCTTCCTACCTACTATGTCACCACTATTTGAAAAATTTGATTGATGTACAATAAAAATTTATGTACAATTCATAGATGTCTCGTTAATTTGCGAGTTTTTTCAGTGTCTCGCAATTCAACGACTTATAATAAAAATGCTGTATTTGTATTTGTAATTGGCCAGGAAGGCGCATTGGGATTTACCTGTAAGGCCTTCCTGGTATATATGTAAAAAAAAAAATAAAATAAAAAAAATAAAATCAAAATCACATATTATATATGTATATACATACTGGAAATGTTTACGATTCGAAACCATAATTGGGATCTATTCTAAAATTCTATATATACAATAATCTGGGATAGGACTCCAATATTCAACAGTTCACATATGTACATATTTATTACAAACAGGATCCCGAGAACCACTCGAATATATGTAAGTCAACACTGATAGACTTTCCGCACTGAGAATTGAGATTATCCAAACCTTTACCCGAGGATTTACCGATTTGATTTGTGCGTTTGATGTGTTCAGTGGGTCACAATGACCCAATATCGGAACCCAGGGATCGTTGCAAATCCTCGCTAAAGCGAATAAATTGATCGATCGAGGATCGGTGAACGTGATTGACGGCACTCGTTCCCAACGGGGGTGGCTAAACCGACCCCACTCCCTCCCCCTTCACGGAAAGTTTCGTTCTACGGTGGTCCACCCTCTATCCTCCCGCCGTCTCCTCCCCCTTCAATTAAACAACCCGCTGCGCTTATGGCTCATTTCTTGCGATATTTATTGGCGCGATCAGGCAATCCATTGTTCGCCATTGTGCTCTCCGCGACATTCATCCATTATTACATCACGGTGATAGGTCGGCCGACTGTTTTAGCATTGTTCTTGGCAAAATTGGTTATTAACTTGATTTATTGACTTCGCGTAAATATTTGCTGTTTACATACGATATCTGTCGCGCGTGCATTTTATGAATACATATTACGCATTTCAAAATATTAGGTACGTACATATGCACGTGTGCGGTGTGCATCTGCATATTGTATGTAATATCAATATTGATCAGCGCAATGTTAGCTGTTCTCGGAATATGCTTTGCAAAATCTATGATAGCGATAATTATATTTCGATTTAATATATCGACGTATCAGCAGAATTTTTGTTACGGACATGTACACAATGTAAGCAATGATAAAATGAACCATATTATCTTCATATGTTTTTGCAAATTCCCCTATTCCTGTTTAAAATCATGCTGTTGAAAACTGGATGTATTTCTTATTAAAAAAATATTTGCTCAGATATGATGCTATCTTGTCATGCGAATAAAATACTTGAAATATAGAGCTTTATCCTCTTCTATCCATGGTTTTTAATATACATATATTTGTATTTATGTTAGGCTTTCCAACGGGTTTCTTTTCTT
Organism: Arctopsyche grandis; assembly: GCF_051622035.1. Classification (NCBI taxonomy): domain Eukaryota; kingdom Metazoa; phylum Arthropoda; class Insecta; order Trichoptera; family Hydropsychidae; genus Arctopsyche; species Arctopsyche grandis. The sequence goes on from NC_135364.1 coordinate 16,039,501, forward strand.
GTTCTTTCTCTTTCTTCAAATATGCTCAAAATGTACACTTTATTGATATAGCTGACTTTTAAATATTTTGTAATCATTAAATAAGCTTTTACAGTTTTTTGTAATAATATAAGCATTTATAATAATGTTTAATTTGGAGCGTTCGAATTGCGTATTTCTAGGATTATTGAAAATCACCGAGCGCGTTATTAAAATATCTTATAAGAAATATTATAAAAGAAGATATTATTAGAAAATTTGAAAAATTAAAATCTGATCTAACCAATGTTTATTTTTTATTGATTTTTTTTAATTTTAGAGCGTTAATTATATAATCCACGTTACACTATTTTGTAAAACAAAACCATCAAATAAGCAATGATATTTCAAGAATTAATAAAAAAAAATTCGTCTGAGTCGCTAAGTGCAATATTATTTTCTTACCATAATATTTTAATTTGAGTTTGTAATGAATTAAACTGGCACCCAATCTTATTGAATTCGTGAATTTTCTATTTTTTAAACCGCTTCGAATTTTTCGTATAATTTGAAGTTGCAATACTCTCATGATTTCATATTTATTATTGTATTTAAAAAAAAATAAGGGGGGCCTCAAATTTTGCAAAAATTTTTGCATTGTTTGGCTCACACTGTTGAGAATATATACACAACTGTGTGTATTTTAATATAAATAAAATGTAAGTTTATTGATCATTATTTTAGAAATGTATATACCTTTTTCAAAAATACATATACATAAGTGGTCCGCTGGATTTAAAATTATGAATATAATGGTCCGCGAGGTCCGAAAGATTGGTAACCGATATTGTTAACGATCTTATATTAAAATTTTAATAAATTTTTAATGTAGAGGATTTGTTGTAATTTTTTAATAAAATTATATATTTTTGAGATGTATGTACATACATATATGAAATAACTAGTTGAACCCGGCGTGCGTTGCAATGCCACAATAATGCATGCAATTCCCGTTCCCTTTTCTCGATGTGTTTCAGTTTCATTATTCATTTGAAAGTGAATGTTTCAGTTTCAAATTAATACTTAATAATCAAATTAAATTACAGTAATGATAATTTGTCGGAAAAACGCAGCTGGCTAACACATTTGAAATTATTCAATTGTTTGTTTATTTTATCCTAACAAAGCAGGTGGCGACGCGAAAACATCTAAAATTATTGCGTTGCAATGCCACTCATTCCTGTTTTCCCGTTCTCGTTTTTGGGCGATTTTTTTTTATATAAACCATCGCGGGCATTCACACAATAACTCATGTAAGTTTGAATGAACGTTCCTATATAATCGGTTGAATGGTATAGGAACGCATACGTGATAGACAGACAAACATTGATTGTTATATATGGATATAGAATATATGAATATTAATTACTTTGAATAAAATTGATATAATAATTACTTTGAATAAAATTGTTTAGTCACATGATACTCACGAAGTTCTTGTTTTGTTTGCTGATATATTCTGAAAGAATTTATTTTACATACATACTAACAAACATACATACATACATATACATATGTACGTAACGCTTAGTTGCTATGTCTGCTGTTCGTCTTACATATAATGCTTTAATTTGAATTCATCTGTTTTTTTCCCTCCAAAATATCTGCAGAACTTATATTCCACCTCTCTGGTATCTTTTGATCTTTTCGACGCGAAGAAAGGTATAAAAATAGCTAAATATACATAATAATCGAACTTATTCATGGTGTGGCATTTTCTCCGAAAGACGTTACCGATCAACTGTATGATTTTCAATTTATCAACCTCAACATATTTGTGAATATGGATGTCATATTTTTACCATGCCATTGACGTTTGCCATTTAGATACGACGCGACGTCCTTCCACTCAAATCTATTATATTACATGCTTTTATTCAAGTATTTTTCGTGTTTCGTTTCCTGAAAATTCAACTTTCCTACCCAAAAAAAAAAAAAAAAACAGAATTTCCTGGAACTCTCGAGCTTTTATCAAGTAGACAATCGATATATTTTCTTATATAGGCAATGTGAAATAAAATAAATTCATAGGTACGTGTTCTCCATAGGACACATGTTGACTTTCCCAACGATCCCCACCCAAATGTATTTACAACATATCATATAGGTCGATCAATCGACGCATGTCAATATCGTATGATATGATACATTTACATATACTATAAAAGTGCTTCAATATTAACCATATATGTACAACTCTTCCAATCGGGAAATATAAAACGTTCGTAAAATCTTCATACCAATTCGATCGCTACATTATGTCATAGTAGAATAGCATAGTGTATTTTCACCATCGAACGTCCCTCCGTAATATCAAAAAGCGGTCAGACTTAATGTTGGGTCGTTACCGCATCTTCCCGTTTGCTACGTTATCTTCGATCATACACTCGATTTATTGACCGCATTGGAACGATCGCGTTCCGATATCAAATCAACCCTTTCTTTCCATCCCCCCACCCCCCTTCGCACCGACCCAACGTGGGCGCCAAATAATAAAACATTGTACGTATGTCGGAAGGATCGTTCGGTTTTTGTTTGCTGTGCTGATTGTCGCTGGGGAGTATTCGATTTCGGCAACTAGGAGTAGCTTCCCCCTTTTTGTCCTTTCGCAATTTGCGTAAAGGTTGCCGTTCATTTTACAAAATAACCGCATAGGTTTACAGTGGCTTAGCGCGGTAAATATATTACCTTTGTCGTTTGTTACTGAAGATTTTGCGAATTTAATTAGTACAAACCGAGACGATGTCTCGTTACTGATATCTTCTAGAAATTCCAATCGTAATCGTTTGAATATACATACATATATATGTAATAATTTCAATGTCATAGACTTTTATATGGAAAATTACATACATAAATGTATACTACAGTGGTGGCGAACCCATGCCACATACATATCTATGCTAAACTAAGCACAAATAAGAAAGCGGCAACTTTTTGGCATTATTATTATTGTTACATGCTTTAAAATCTAAATAAAGATCTAAAGTAACTATTTGATCATTAAATATTAATCACATTTTATTCGCGACGGATTTTGAGAGCTTTTATTATTTTAAACCTTCTACAAACCGATGTGAATTAAACAGTGCGCAAAAATCGCGACATGTAACTCGTGTTTGTATTTAATATTATATGTCATGACAACAATTTTTCTGATTAACTCATTATAGATACATATATAGCGTGCCCGAATTTACTGAAAACTCTATGAGAGTCTTTCGCAAAGTAATGATAAAAATAATAGGTTTTATAAATTAGACGCAATTCCTAAACGTAAACCTATTAATTAAATTGAAAATTGGAATACAACTTTTTCATACTTTTCCACCGTTTGATTTCTCAGATCAGTATTTCTCAAACTGTGGCGAGTGCTGTATTCAATTTTGTATAAAATTTATATATATATATATATATATGTATATACATATATATGGAGTTCGGTCTATCGTGTCATGCGGGGAAGACGTGCTCTGCGTTCTCCCCGCTACTACTCGCTTAAACCCGGCTATTGCACGAAATTAAATCTAAAAACTTAACCATCCACTCACTTATTTTACTAATTGCATCCTAGTATAATTTAAGTGTAAAAATAATCAGCAGATCGGTCGTAAAGCGTATTTATATCAGTGAATTCGTAAAATTTTGTCATATTAGTTTTTTTTTGTTTGTGTCTAAAATCTGTGCAAAGCCAATACGGCCGGGGTATATTCGTAATATCTCCCTACCTGAATACAAAAAATAAGGTCCTTTCCCGTCAGTCAATAGTTTGTCCCACAGAAGCAATAAATCTTCCACATAATTGCTTCCAGCAAAATTTTTAACGAACTTTATTTAATAACAAGCAGAAACAGTGTTTCCCAACTGTCTATCAGTTCTTTTTCATATTTAAATTATATCAAAGTAATTCGTGTAATTTTATATTCTTTACTAAATTTATTATTAAAATATTAAATTGCAAACCGCACTCACACATATATAAATCCGTTGTCTCCAAAGAGGCGTCTCACGATAAAGATCTGTAAAAAAGTAGTATAACAATTGCTAATCTATTATTATCATAACTAACTACTTTCACTTACAAAGTAACCCTGTTAAATGGCATGTAATAATTCATAAGTGATCCAAGTGATACCTAGGATGACTATCTGTCAAAGCTGACCACAGAGAAGAGTCTATGGCGGTAAGAACTCACTCCTTGAATGGAAATCTCTCTCAAGTACCGCCTTTTTCTCAACACATCTTGGATAAATGCGAGAAAAATAATATCCAAACCTCCAACAAGGTAAGAGTGACGATGGATGATAGCTTAGCTAATAGAAACCTGTATTTAGCCACGTACAATGTAAGAACGTTATCGAGTGAAGGAAGTGTGCTTGCATTAGAGAATGAATTAGAAAGTATAAAATGGGATTTAGTAGGACTTAGCGAAGTAAGACGAAAACAGGAAAACCAAATAATCCTAAAAAGTGGTAACTGTCTCTACTGGAGAGGGCTACCAAATGGTAGAATAGGAGGAGTAGGGTTTCTTATCAATAAGAGAATAGAAAGAAATATTATAGAAATAAACGACATATCGGAACGTATATGCTATGTAGTATTAAGAATCTCGAGCAGGTACACTTGTCAAATCTTCCAAGTGTACGCCCCCACATCTAGCCACCCAGACGAGGAAATAGAAGACTTCTACGAAAAACTACAGGGCGCATACGATAATAGCCGCCACCACTTTAAAATAATCATGGGCGACTTTAACGCAAAAATAGGACAAAAGGCAAACACAGAAAGAGCAGTAGGCAATTTTGGTACCGGCCAAAGAAACGACAGAGGCGATCGCCTCATAGAATTCGCAGAACACAACAGGCTCTTTATCACTAATTCATTTTTCAGGAAAAACACCAACAATAAGTGGACTTGGGAGAGTCCTAAAGGAGACATAAATGAAATCGATTTCATCCTAACAAATGCCCTGCACTCCGTTAAAGACGTTAGTGTTTTAAGTAAGGTAGATATAGGTAGCGATCACAGATTAGTCCGTGCCAGGATGGCCATTAATATAAATTGCGTAGGAAATTAATAAAAGGATGCAGTAACTCTCCAGATTTCGCTCAACTAAGGTCTAGGAAAAAGGAATTCGAACTCGAACTTGGAAATCGATACGGGAAATTAAACCCAGAAGCAGACATCGAGGAATTGAACACTGTAATTAGTTCGGTTCTAGCCTCAACAGGTAAGAAATTAGCTGGACTCAGGAAACAGATTAAGCTAAGTAAAATTTCAGAGGAAACCAAAAATCTAATTAAGCATAAAAGGAAGTTAGATAGGGATAATAATAAGCAAGAATACAATCTAGTAAATAAGGAAATTAAGAAGAGAATAGTCAGGGATGTCAGGGATTTTAACAGCAAGCTAATAGAAAATACCATTAAGAATAACTGTAGCCTGAAAAAGTGCAAACAAGATCTTTTCTTAGGCAAAAACCAAATGATCGCAATCAGATCAGAGAGCGGAGTAATAATTAGGAATAGAGAAGAGATCATAGACAGAGTTTATACGTTCTATGCAAAACTTTACGAGAACAACAACGGTCAATTTCCCGCTCCGGAATCGACACACGGCCAAAGGGTTCCTGCAGTATTGCCTAGCGAAGTAGAGGCCGCGCTAAAAACTGCAAAAAACGGTAAAACCCCAGGGGAAGATAATATTCCCATTGACTTACTAAAATGTGGCGGCCCCCCCCTAATTAATATCTTAGCTAGGCTTTTCAGCAAATGCATCCAGAACCAAGCTATACCAGAAGGATGGAATAACGCAACTATCATTTTAATACACAAAAAAGGCGACAAAAGCGATATCAAGAACTACCGACCCATTAGTTTACTTTCAGCGGTCTACAAGCTCTTCACGAAGGTTATTACAGAAAGGCTGAAGAATATCCTCGACGAGAACCAACCTATAGAGCAGGCAGGGTTTAGGGCAAATTTCAGCACAATGGACCACCTCCAAGTAGTTGGCGAACTAATCGAGCGCGCCAACGAATATCAACGGCCATTGTGCCTAGGTTTCGTCGATTATGAGAAAGCCTTCGATACAGTTAGTCATAATGCAGTACTTAACGCTCTACAAACACAGGGAGTGCCGGAACCCTATGTGGGACTGTTAGCTGCAATATATAAGAATGCCACAGCTTCGGTTAAAATTTTTTCAGGTACAGATTTAGCATAGGAAAAGGAGTAAGACAAGGGGATACAATCTCGCCCAAGTTATTCAATGCGGTGCTTGAGGGAGTTTTCAGGAACTTGGATTGGGATACAGCCGGAGTAAGCATCAATGGTCGCTTTTTGAGTCACCTTCGGTTCGCAGACGATATAGTTTTAGTAGCTCGTGATTCAGCTGACCTACTTATCAGACTAACACAGCTGGACAGGGAAAGTAGAAAAGTAGGATTAAAAATTAACGTAGATAAGACTAAACTAATGTTCAATAGTTATTGCATGCCTGATAGCATCCCCTTAGATGATAAACCAGTAGAAGTAGTAAATAATTATTTATATTTAGGTCAAATAATTGACATGTCTGGTAGTAAAAATGAAGAGATAAAGGGACGTATGAAATTAGGATGGAGTGCATTTGGACGGATGAATGCTGTTTTTAAATCAAAAATGCCACTCTGCCTGAAGAAAAGGATCTTTGATCAATGCGTTTTGCCAGTGATGACGTATGGATGTGAAACTTGGACACTGAACGCCAAGATGCTAAATAAAATCCAATGCACTCAAAGAAGTATGGAACGCTGTATGCTTGGCATAACGAGGAAAGACAGAAAGCGGAACACGTGGGTGAGAAATATGACAAGGGTAGTGGACATAGTGGATAGAGTGAAGAGATTGAAATGGCAATGGGCGGGTCACGTAGCTAGGAGGATGGACGAAAGGTGGACAAAAGAAGTGCTTGAATGGTACCCGAGAGAAGGCAAAAGAGTAAAAGGAAGACCGCAAGGAAGATGGGTGAACGAAATTAGGAAAATGTACGGAATGAGATGGATGAGTGTTGCGCAAAACAGAGACGAGTGGAAGCGTGTTGGAGAGGCCTTCATCCAGCAGTGGATGGCGAATGGCTGTAAATGATGATGATGATGATACATATATATATATATATATATATATATATATATATATATATATATATATATATATATATTTCAATATATTTTTATTATCAACGATATCTATTAATTTTTATGAAATATTTAATTTGAGAAGTACGTACATACATATACTATGCGAGAAAAAAATCGAATCAATTTTGATATCTAATGCTTTGAAATCATTTTTGAATATTTTGAAATATTGTCGATAAATTCCTTGGAAAAAAGTCAAGCTTTAAACCATGGAAATATATATTTTTAATATATTTTTTTTAAGTTTTATTAAAACACAGCGTATGTGTTTACGGTCCATAGTGAGTTAATAAATAAACGATTTGATCAGGTAAACTAATTCATCGATTAACTAATGGGTACATTAGTTTTACATTAATGGTTAGCTATCGCTGCTGCAGTATGCTCGTATTATGTACATACATAATAGTCGTATAATATTCCAAGTGCACGCTTCACGAGTAGTTCAATTCATAATAGGATGTATCTAGTACATTTTTATAATGATTGGTGTTTGTATGTTATACGCAATAAAAATAATTTATTGATTGCGTGTTTAGCAAATTTATGGCATTAGGTGTTCTTTGAAGTTGTTTATTGTCAGGTTGATATTGCCCATTGTCAGGTTGATATTGCCCAAGCGTACTTTTTGGTTGCTATAATTTTCCCACTTAAAAGATAAAGGAAACAGTTGATATGTACTAAAACTCTTCTTACATCATCGTATAAATATTCTATAATCATTAGAAGTGATTTTTAGACCGTAAGATTTTTCTTTTTACTTTGGAAATATGTACATTCACACTTCAATATTCGGATGAATTCACTTGCCAAAATCACTGTAATTTCTCTTCACTTAAATCACTTCACATGTCAGTTGGTGATTTGAGTCCGATTTAATATATGTATTTTAATCTAGGATCAAGTCCGGCGCCGGATATTAAGTGTCGATTTGTCGTGAAAATTTCAGCTCGACACGTATTAAGACGAAAACACACTGAATGGTGCGAAACGTCACGTTCTTGGCTTCCCGCTGTGACACTGGGTGTTCCCCAAACCGAATTCGGGTGTAGTTGCACGTGCAGAGTGCATATGTTTACCGTTATCGATCACTATCAAGCAAAGATAAAAACAAGTATAAAATATCACCGAAAACACTCCAGGGGGTGACTTTTGGGACTGTGTACCATGTATATGGACTAGTGGTGCTACGTTTTTTTCGCATGTTTAAAATTATCTACAAAAAACACGTACCACGTACTACTCAGTGTGTTTTCGCCCTTAGCCTGAGTGCATAGTGAAGGAATGCAACACTATGAGTTACATTTATGTACATACATATTTACATAAATCGAATAGAATAGTCGAATAGTCGACGCTAATATGATGACAGCTTGTGTCGAATAGTCGACGCTAATATGTATGTATGATGACAGCTCGTTGCTTCGCTATGCACGCGGCTTAATACAAACATTCGACACAATCTCATTTTCGTTGTATTAATCACAACTATAATAGTTTTCTGTAAACGCACTGTAGGAATGTGGGATACTTCAAAGATCGATTTTGTAGGCACTTACATAAATAAAACGTCAAGTCCTTTCAGGGTCAGGACAAAAAAATAATGTCAACGTCTTAAGGACCTGACGCTAGATGTGCATATTCTCGCATTTTGCCCACGTTAACGCCACATTTATCAAAAACTTGAAGTGATATTGGGGGATAAGATGTATTAAGCCCGTGCTTAGACCCTTAGCTAAGGATTCGGCATGGGTTTTATGGTCTTCAATTTTTCATGTAGGTTCCCCCCTCGTTCTTTGCCGTGATTTTCTTGTCGCATTAGTTTTTATACGGCAAATACAAATATGATTAATCGTCACACATGACTTTTTTCTTTTGATTATATTATGTTATAAATACGATTGCTTGAGCGTGGAATTTATTTTCTCTATAAATAGCATATGTTGAATTCGTTGAGAAGGGTTTTTCGGTTCGTGCAAGAGAGAGTGACCCTTCCCCCCCGGTTCACTATTTTGGACCGAGCGAACTGTGCGATTTGCATATTCAAATGCTAAAAGGAGAGCTGACTTTCGTCTTCTCAGAGTTTTTTTTTACAGTATAAAATGTAGACAAACGAGATCGGCTAAGGGAGTCCTTCAAGTAACGTTTTTATGATCGTTTTTTTTTCGGTTTTCTTTGTTAGATGGTGTTTTATAGACATACTTATGCGATTTATTTGGGTATTTTATTTCAAATTTAGTTTCTTTGTAGACACATCTGAGAAATGTCGTCGCCAATCATTCTGAAATGCAAATGTTTCTATTCTAATGTCTTCTTTTTGTGTTGAGTCGACGTTTGTGTTTGGATAGCGTTATCGTCAATTTTGCGTTTTGTAAAATGTTTGCTGAATACAAAATTGTTAGCGGGTACACGTGTTGGTTTTTTGGTCGTTCGCTTTTGACCCCCATTTCGAGACCTTATATCGTTCGATGAATTTTAATGAAATTTAATATGAAAGACCCTTATCAAAATACAACAATATACCATCGTGGATGGGGAGTTTAGCTTCCAACAAAATACGCTAACTTTCATCGAACCGTTTGAAGGTCTTGTTTTTTAAAACTTAATTACATCTTCTCATAAAAAATATATTTTCGAAAAGCTTAAATTTTCAAATACAATTTGTACATACATATATTGAAAAGTAAGTGTATGCTCAAATAGGCAAAAGTTAGTAGGCTACGAACGAAGAAGCGCTTGCAAATTGTGATTAAGCTATTTAGTGGCGTACAGAAGCTTCCAATCGAAATGTAAAAAGTAGTATGTAGGTGTATATTAGAAGAGTACAAAGTAAAATGACAGTCATAGTAAGAAAATATTGAATTCGACCTACGCTCAATACAAAGTCAAAGTCATATACCAAAATCCATTTGTGAATAGTTTTTTTTTTGTTAATTCACATATTACTTCTATATTTGGAAGTGACAACTGTTGATTATATCGTTTGAAAATATTCATCGTTAACTTTAAATATTAGAATACACAAGCGCGTCGAATTTTCTGAAAAGATTACAAAGTCATTGTATCATTTTGTAGGTGATTATTGGTATTTCATATGCATATGTACATATGTATTCAAAAACACGATATTTTGATTTATAACACTCCTTAAATTGCAGTTGAGAGTTGTGGCTGTTGCAAAAATTACTCTTTTAAACCCGATAATTGTAGGTCATACAACAAAAGACCATTATTAATATTCACCATCGCTTTCAAAGGTTTCGTAAGTTTCGCATGGTGTGAATTAAATGGGCTGTTTCACATGGACGCCACCGCAAGAACGGATACATTTAATCGGCCTCAACTCTCAGTATCGGCAACTTCGCATGAACACCTTATATGGAATCTATTCTTGACCGGAGTCTTGACTATGAAACCCTACAATATGTCCAAATATAAGTACATATGTAAAAATATATGTATGTAAAAAATTTTGGTCTATATTTGATTTGCGACTTTTAGTTGGTGCTTTTGGAATCAAATATATTATTTTTAGAATTTCCGTTCGATGATGAAAAATATGAAGGGAAATTTATATCCCAGAGTAGAGGTTGTGATCGAGAAATCTCGTCTCGAGAAATTTTGATTCTCGTTTCTCGAGAATATTTTATTGTAAAATTTCGAGATTCTCATTTCTCGAGAATATTTTATTATGAAAATTCGAGATTCTCGTATCTCGAGAAATCGTTTATTAGAATCTCGAAAACATCGAGAATATTCTTAATTTATCACTACATGTTTTTGCTCAATAAACTGACTGATTTGTATACTTGTTAACTCGTAAATAATGTTGTGAAGTATTATAATATGTATTGATGGTCAATATTCTTATTATTTGTCCGGTAAGTTATTATTCGGTCATCATATAAGTAATTATACACATGTCACAACGAAATCGCACTATTTTTAAGTTACATACATATATGGATGTGCATGTAGGTACTGGTCACTAGTGCGAAAGTATTCCGTTATGATATCACTAAAACGCTAGTGAAAATATATTTTCACTGACAATATGACCCCACTTAACACACATAAAACAAAGATTTTTGATTTATTATTTATTTATTCGAGTATTTGTTCCTTAGATATTAATCAATTTATAGTCAGTATTTTAATATGCATAGATGGTCAGTATTTTTATTATTTGTCAGGTCACAAAAACACGGGCAAAGCCGGGTAGCAACACTGGGAATTTTATAAAATTCTTTTTTACATATTGTTATTTTTACTATTTTAAATTACTTTTGTATATTTTTATTTTCTTTTCATGCCTTCTTTTATAATATTTTTTTTTATATAGTTTTACTTTTTTCTATTCAATGTTCTATTGTATCCCTCTATAGTCTATATCTATCTTTCGCCATGTCTTTAATAAAGTTGAAAACCCCTGATATATTATACATATGTAGTGTTTGTGTCCTTTTGATTTTTGTATGTTGTCAAGCTTATATGCTAAAAAAATCAATTCACTATATTAAAAAAAAATTATACTTTCTCGAGAATTCTCGAGAATCTCGAGAAACAAAAAAAGAAAATCTCGAATTCTCGAGATTCAAATATTTCGAGAAAATAAGATTCTCAAATCTTGAGATTCAAATATTCCGAGAAAAGGAGATTCTCGAATCTCGAGAATCAAAAAAAGTCGAGAAATCACAGCCTCTATCCCAGAGTACTGTGGTTAATTTATTTCGAACGAATCGTAATATTTTCATGTCTTTGTTTACATCCATCTCCTTCCATGAAAGCGTCTCCATACAATAGCTCAATATAATATATTGACATAAAAAAACTTGTAGGTACTCTGCCTGTTTCGATCAATCCTTCAATAATAACAATCGTATCACTAGGCAATAAAAATGTACGTATCGTAAAATTTGCTACTAATGAGTACCTTTTGCTTGTTTGCGGATGCGAAAGCACAATTGCCTCGCCTATACTTCCGGCTAGTACGTATTAAGTATTGAATCTTATCCTGGAGTATTTATTGTACGTCTGCCGATGACATTCGGCTGAAAGTTCGTTCTTATTTTTATTATTTTTATAGTCTCCCCATAAGATTTATCTAGCCGGGGTGCGGTCCTTCACCCCTTTGGTTGCTGCTGTTTGGCGACCGACCGTTTCGGTTCGGTTTTCACTGCAGTTTTTCCTTTTATCGTCAAGTGCATTAGGCTCTTTCGGAGGGTGGTAGGAATCGAGAAAGACGTCTTCGACCCCCCCCCCCTCATGCCAGTTTTCATGTGTTTCTATTACTATGCTAATAGGGATATTTCAGAATTCAGGATACGTCCGCATACACGGGGAACAATATGCGGATGGCGCCGTCTTATCTCGTCGTCTGTGGACCGGTTGGTCGTCGAAAAACACAAAAACGCGTAATGAGGCTGTCAAAATGCGTTTCTTTCGCTTGTGCTTTTCTTGCTCTTGACATACGCAATATGTACGAAGAAGCAATCGATGGATAAGGCGAGGGGTGGGCGCTGTATGCGGATCAGATAAGTCAACTCTGATATGCTCGCATACGTCTATCTATCCAGATATCCATGTAGTGATTCTATTTTATTATTTACTTATATATAATTTGATGCTTCTTCATCATGGTAAATATTTTTACGTTCTTATGTATAATGGAGTCTCTCGGGAAAAGTATGTATGTATTATATGTATGTACATACTTATTTTTGAAGTGATTAAATCGTTTTACGATTCTGCTTTCCCCTTATTCATTATTGGGTCGGAGCACCAACTTTTTAATAGGGTCCTTTCAAGTCAACCTATCTATCTGGAACCTGCTTTCACCTTTCGTAGTTTATTTTTACTGTTTTTCTGAATCGCTCCATAGTTCTTCGGCACACCTTCTCTCGTGCATTTCTTTCCTCAAATATTATATGTGCCTCGTCCAGATTTATTGATAGTCCTTAATTTTGTTTTATTTTAACAAACATATGTGTATACCACTGTGTCTTCGCAGTTTACCATAACATGACACTGGCCAGACAAGAATATACAATAATACACAAAGTTTAGAAAAAAATACACTTATCAATATATTCCATTCATTTATTTATTTATCCATTATATATTAATCCCGACCATAAGTGCCACTACAAGTTGTCCAAGGCGAAACCTATGAATAATGTTTAATACAAAATTACCAAATACCATCATACACAAAACCTGAGTTGAAAACACTGCGCGACAACCCCTACCACTCAACTTTTCCACTGCGGAAGGCGCTTTAGCAGCTTCGTCATATTTAGACTTTTCTCTTCCCAATTCATCGAGCAAAACTAAATAAATAGTTGATTGCAGTGCGCCTCAATATTGTTGCTGCTTCATTCAATTCAACCAGGAAGGTCTACGTCCCGACATGTAATCGTCATCTCCCATTCTTGCAAATATTCCATCGATGACAGTCAAACTATGTACACTCTGCAGCCCTTCTTGATACAAAGTTGAGATTATTTATTGATGTTGAGATTATTATTGGGTTAAATAGCTATCACTTTCACTTATTATTTTTAATATAATACTATTAAATTATTAAATTAAAAACTTTCAGATTTATTTTTATTTGAAAAAACAATTAACAATGTTAAGAGTTGATCAATTTAAGACCTATTTATATGTGATTCCATTTTGAAACTATGTATAATACTATCATTCGCTTGAGATATTTCATCTACATATATTACGTATACGAAAGATTGCGAAAATGGAAATTTTTTAAAATGTATGTATTTATATTATTCTTTGTAGGTACGGATGGCAAACTTATGCTCGTTTTGAAAAATATGAATATTTAACTGTAGGGCCGACTTTCAATGTCAAATTATTCGTTTTTAATTCGCGCGTCTGAATATTGTTGTTGGATATAATTTGATAATGGTGCGGTTTTCACGCGAGCGCGCGAATAATTTGTTTCGTAACAGCAACTTATTTACATTCGGTGTTATTTATCATGCGAAAAGCTAGACGGTTTAATTGAAATATATTTTAGAACGCTTGAATTTACGAACGAATACAAATATGTATGTATTAAAAATTATGAAAAGTATTTTTTTCTGACGTACATACATACATGTGGTTCATAGTGGTTCATCTTTCAAGTAGTGATGGTTTTCATCGTATTTGAAGAGCCTCTTAATACAAATTTCAAACGTTTATTGTACCATAAATATTTAACGGTGCGTCACATTTCTAAAAATGTACGTTTGTTTATTTATGTTCCATGTGCGGTCATACCTAAATACGCAGTCATTTTTTCCGCTCTCCAATAGGCATATTTACGTGAGCTAATTTAATTTAAATTAAGTAAAATTGATTTTATCTGCAATTAAATATTATTAGCATATTGAGACTCGTATTCAAATCTCTCCATAAAAAATATTTATTCCAAAAGGTCACAAAACCTGTAGATTTCTCAATGACCGTTATATTACAGAATGACTGCATCTACACATATAAATATAATTGAATGTCGGCATTTAAGTATCTTTTATATATGCACCCATGATTCAGTCATATAATGTAATCTTGAAAACAATTATTTGTTCGAAATAAGCATCTAAAACTGGCACTAACGTGTAACATAAATAGTGATAAGCATCAAATAGATGCGAGAGTATTGGCTATGAATAGAGACTCGTCCCGTAGCTTTCAGGTTCATTAACAAAAAATTATATAAATTCAGAAACGTATTTTACTACATATATACATATTATATATATGTACATACATACCAGTTACGGATACAAGGGGACTCTAAAATGACGTCGCCTTGTGTCCTGCTTGCGCACACGTAAGTAAGGCTGTGCGACAAAAACAAGGAGATTTCCACAGCACTCCACTGATAAATACATTTATTACATTTATTTGGCATGAACTCGTCTTTCATACTCTCACAAAAGACCACCGTCCCTTCAAACCAATTTCTGCACTCTTTCTGCACTCATTTCTGTTTTTTGCATTCATTTATCATTCTCGAGCCCACAAGTTCGTCCATAAGTGCTGCTCGTTACGGTTATTACAAGTGTTGCTTGCATGGATATAGCGATCTGACGACATGCAATACGCCGTGTTGCATTGACGCACACCTTTATATATGTACTTATATTATATATATATATATATATATATATATATATATATATATATATATATATATATATATATATATATATATATATATATATATATATATATATATATATATATATATATATATGATACAGCTGTATATGTATATCATACATATATATGTATGTATGGCTTGAGCAGACCCGGTGAGGTGACCTCATGACTTCACCACCTGTTAGCACCGTCACATGGTTAGCGTTCGTCTGTCTCGCTTATTCATCGTTTCCACCTGGGTGATCTTTCGCTGCAAAGTTTCCAATTTCCTTCTGCTACCTACCAAATTACGTTTTAATTTAATGTATTTTTGTAATTGCAATTAGTTTAGAAGACATAAAAGCTAATGTCACGATATAACTAACGCAAGCAAAATAAATACTAAAATTGTTGGTGGAAGTGGAGACACAGACGCTCTATGTACGTAGTTTATTTATCGCCAGTCTGCCTACGACGGAAGTGGGGAAAAAGGTGAAATAAAAGTGTTTTAAAGTGACGTTGGAAAAAAATAAAATGCAAATGAAGTTTTCACAGAGAAAAGAGGAAGGAATTAATATGAGACGACAGCGACACAGAACAGAGGTCATCGCAATACTTATAATGAATATATTAAATGACGCAAATGCAACACACTGATAACGTGTCCATATTACATCAGTAGTAGTGGTTTTTTCGTCTTTTCGTTGTGAAATTAAATACGTTGCTATATAAACTTGAACGATGTGATATGACATACATATGTATGTAGATATGATTGTATACATGCATGCAGCTTTCTATTGAAGTACATATATCTTTTTCCATAAAAATTCTCATGAAAAATATTTATCTTTCATCTCAAGGCTATATTCAAGTCAAAAATAAATCTGCGGCTTCACAGTTCTAGCTAAAGCAGTGCAGATTTACAAGTCTATCACCGGCTGATGTCTATACCCTTCAGATATAAAAACAGATTACCTAAATACAATCTGCTTTAGATCGTCGACTTTAGAGAGTCTTTAATTAATATGATGTATTAGATGTATTATGGGCATTTATAAGAATTGTAAATAGATTTTTGAGCTTTTTTTCCTATTATGCTGTACATTAACATTAGAATAACATACTACTATGATTACTAACAAAATTAAATTAAAATTATAAAATAGGAAATGATCAGTAGATCAGTAGCTATTAAAATAGATATAGGATGTATCGTGAAAATAATTTAATAATAATAAAAAGCATTTAAAAAAATCTAAAATCAAAATCACCGGCTGAATAGCTTGTAATTACTCTGTTATTGGGCTATAATTAACTTGTAATTATCATATATTTTATCAGTGATTAGTTTGCAATATTAATATTCAACCTAGCGAATCATTTTTGAGTACATATATTGATTACACCTATGTATGTATGTACTTTGAAATATTACATCATCTTATGTAGAAGTAAGTAGTCGACTATTTTTATACTATTAAAGTAGCGTGTTGGAATTCATTTTATGTACTAAATTTAAAGCATCTCGTGAAATTATGAGTTTGCATTGTGTGTATGTTTACATAATACACTCCTATGCGTCTTTTTTCACAATTTTCATGAATATGTATATAAAAATGTACATTTTCCGATTTTGTTTATACATTGCGTGAATTTAAAATGTGCGTTTTATTTGAATTTTAATACATTCCCTACGTTTTAAATAATACAACGCGGCTTCAATCCAGAGCCGTACACGTACGTAGGCAGGGGGAGGTAGCGCATATTCCACATTCAAAACGCAAACTTCTAGGATTATTATCATCATTGCTAAGCCATACATTTTACCATTATTTATTGAACGAGTTAATTCAATCCATACAATGGAGATGGATATTTCTCTAATATGTACTTAATTCCAACGTAGAAAATGGAATATATTTCCGTCTGCAAAAATGTTTATTTAAAATGTCTTCAATTTATTTAAACCAGGACCGGAGATGTGCAATATGCTGGTCGTATATGGTTTATACAATAAAATTTTCCTCCCACCTATAATATTTTTATGTATGTAAGTTGTTTAGTTATTCTTTATGGTTTACGATGTTTTAATAATCCCTTGAGTAATTTCAAATTTAAGTGAAGTAAAATAATAAATCCAAGTCTGCAGATACTTCTTATTGTTAAAAACTTCTTGTAAAAGTTATTAGCGGCATATACTTATTCTCCCTAGTTGATTCATTGCGTCTTCTTCGTCCTTTCACATTTCATATCACCGTTAACCACATTAGTCTTTGGAAAAAAGCACATTGTCTTTGGAATTGGATGTATAAACAATCTTTTTGTAGACATGTTATTAATCACGACGTAATCGTTACTTTGTTTTTATTAAATTCATTTCGGTATTATACCATTTCCAAGCCCTTTTCGAATAACGAAACTTTCGGCATCGTTTGGATTACTCAAATACAGATTAGTTTTGCACTTCTATGCCTCAACCTTTTCGTCTACATAGTGAGTAATGCTCTTAGCTTAACATCTTCTTTTCTCAATTTACTGAAAAGAATTCGTATTTATCTAAGTACATATGTACAAATATATATATTGTACATAATAATGTTAACGCATTCGCGTGAAACCCTCCCGGATGGTTATATGCAATTGCAGTCAAGTCTAGATAAATGAAAAGAGCAAGCCGGATGGGAATTCCTCACTCTCCCCCCTCATCCTCTGTCCAATGAGACAATGAAATGTGGGCCATCGTCTTCACAGTGAAGAATGTCAACCTCTCCCGAGCTATTTAAACAATCCGCTGCGACTTTCGTGCTTCGGCTCGCTCATAGCCTTTCTGAATGAGATTATTAACATTGCTTTCACTCTTGATGCTTTTTTCCGCTTTTGTTTTGTATCGTACAATTTTCTATTTTATTTGTAGCTAGGTAGGTATATTAAGTGTATAGTCAATTTTTCGCCATTAAAATGATGCTCTTCATAGTCACTTGTGTTTGTGTATCTTTTTGGTGGGCGTTTAATTGTCGGATTTCTCAATATATGTATAATACAGGTTCTTTTAGATTTTTTGGTATAGAAAGTGAATTCAAATTCCAGTTGTATCTTTTTTATAAATTTTGTATTGTAAAACGATATATTTTTATGCGCATATAAACTAAGAAGTGCATATAAATATGCTCATTTTAACGATGTTTAAAATTTCGTACGTCGTGGAAAATAAAAAAAAATTACGATGAAGGGACGTATTTAGACCGATTTCTATTAAAATTTAATTTTTAAAATACCTGGATTCTGGGTCCAGTGCGTAGATATCCAATAAACAGCTCTCATTCTGTACATGGTGTATAGGTACATACATACATTTATGTATACATAAATGTATGTATGTATATATGTATGTATTCTATAGCTCCCTCTACCAAACATACAATAATATAAAAATCAATACATGTTATTTCAGTGATTACTTTCAAAAGCCGTCATTATTTTTAAACTGGTAAAATTTCAACGGGTGCTTTCGGATTGATACATTATTTAAAATAAAGTTACAATATGAATAGTAATAATTAATCGGAAACGGAACTGAAACAGAAATCGGGAATCGGTTATGCCAATTAAATTATGCAATAAAAAAAAATAATAAAATTATATAACCTGAAGTCAGCATCGAAGTCGAAATCGGAATCGGAATCGGAATCGGATAATATGAAAAGTACGTATTTTTACATCGCGTGACATAAGCAAAAATATGTATGAAGTATGTATGTTTAATTTACAAAACCCAATACCCACAGTTATGTATAAATAAACCCCGGTGATTGACCTCGCAACCTTGAATATTATAAATTACATATATATATATATATATATATATATATATATATATATATATATATATATATATATACATATATGTAGATCGCAATTAAATAATGTGTTATTTAAAGAACTTTCTCTATCGGGACTATAGTCTATCGGTCTGCGTACAGTGCTCTAGTCTTGGGGGGTAGGTTCGATCCCGCGATCTAGAATTAATTTTATTTTTCAAATTTCAATTAAAAATATATATTAAATTGTTTAATATGAAAACAAAAAAAATGGTTCAAAACCTTGCTAAATAAAATTATTATAATTACGTATTTTTATATAGCGAGGAGAAGGAAAATATTTCAATTAATGTTACAAAAAAGGCCATTTGAGAATACGTACGTGTGTTTGAATCCAAATGAATTTATACAAAGTTTAGGCTATTTATCGATTCATTCATTATGTTCGGCTAGCGTTAGGACACACACACAGGGAATAGCGTCTTTATATATTTACGTAATAAATTAATATTCTAGAGCTGTGGAATAACTTCACAATTTATCGATTCTGACTCTTACCTTTAACTTATCCTTCTAATTTTACCATATTCGACTTCGACTTGAACGATTTTAGTAAGATCGACTTTTGTGAACGTATAAAAATGTCAGTTATAAAAATAATAGCGGTTTTCAAAGTACCAAAAAAATTAAAGGAATTTAAAAAAAATTAACATGTAACTTAATTTATTGAATTATTGGTAATGAAAAACGTATAAATAAAGTAAGCATGTACATATGTACCTATTAAGTAAATCCATTGTGTATGAATTCGTGATATTTTGTAAAGAAATAATTAAATTTCAATTTATTAGTGGATTTATTTCAATAAAATTGGAGACTAGTATACCGTAATACTATTAATTAAAGAAAATAATAATTAAATAAATAAAAGGAGTCGGAGTCAGTTGTTGTTTTACGACTCCGCTTGAAATGCTATTAAATTGTGATTCCGACTTTCATACCCTTGCTATATATTCAGTAAACTCTGTATAAATAAAACGTTTGTTAAATCGTACTCAAGTCATCAACTGATTGTCGATCATAACCAATTTTATTTTATTGAAATATGTATTTACATATCTGGTATGATAATTATATACGCAAACAATCCTTATTGTATTTAAGCCGGAATATATACCAGTACTATCATTGAACAACCTTGAATCAATTAGTGTAAATGCACCTTTACATTTCCGAATGTAAACAGCAATCCCAATACGGGTTCAGCAGTAGCTACAACTTTATAGTTTTTAGCAAGAACGATCCGCGACGTGCTAATAAATAAATAAACATACGTTTTAGGACATACGAGGCGTGTGATTGCGGCTTAAATTTCGTGCATATAAATTTAACGGTATGTAAAATAACACTTTTAACTCGTTTATTGTCTTTTTTTTCGGGTTGGAACGCAAATGATCATAATATAAAACACATTCCTGCACAATATGGCGCGACAAGAATGGCTTGGGCACTTGATGTATATATGATGTGCATTTTTGAAGTCGCCTTACACACATATTGAAGATCTACACTTTTATTCGGCCATAAACGAAATAAGCTTTTGATAGATATATGTTTACTGATCCAAAGTTGTCAATAAAAACGGTGTATAAAATGGGAAAATTTATGTTCATTTTCAATTGAACTTTAAAAAACTGGGTATCGTAGTGTTTCATTTATTTTTTGAAGGTATTAATAAAATGACTGAAAATTGCGTACGTTCGGTTACAGCGGTCTGCGCTCCACTTTCCGAACACTGATTCACTTAGAGTGCATTTTAAAAGCGTTTATTTTTATAGCATTCATTTTGCAACATCGCTGACTCGCATATGCTGGTTCTTTTTATTGCTTTTCCGTTTGATATTTTTTTTCCAGTATATCAATTAGTGTACTGAAATAAAGCTGACACATTTCGCTCAAATGGAGTATACCTACACGTTCATATATGCATGTATAATACTGATATGTACAAAGTTGTGGAATAGCTCAATGACTTTCCAGAAATAGATGCACCACAGGTTGCCCACTTTCTCAGTCGGTAGTTGACAGTATCTACTAAACATACAAACAGGCTGTGATCTCACTCTACCGCAGTGGGTCACAACTTATGTACCCTTGACTATATATTGCTCTATACACATATTGGTTTTCATATATACATATGTAGCTGAAATAGTCGCCACTTTCTTTTACTCGAATTATTTACATATCTGATTCAATCGGTGCAACTAATGTCTCAATCCAATGAAAATATTCAATCGTGAGGTGATTTCATCAAATGATTTTTAATCAGATGGCTTGACGAGATAATAATAATAGTTTTGTATTTTTATATGTACATATATATATATATATATATATATATATATATATATATATATATATATATTCAAATGAACCAGAACCGTCGAATATCACTGGATTGTTTGTTTCATGTGGTCAGTGAAGTAAAAACGAAAGTTCTTCGTATGTACAAATACGGTATATCACATTGCATTATTTTTTCCCCTTCTCAAATATCTATTTGTCGTGTCGTATCTAAACGATTCACAATAAACAACGGGATTTTGGACATACGAATAAATCTTCAGTCTGCGATTGGATTATTTATTTGCTACGATTATCGACCAATTTAACTTCGCGTAGGACGTTCCGAGTTTTTGGAAATCGGAATGAAGTCGTTACCTTTTGATTTATTCTAATGAGACGCGTTTTATTTACGAGGACGAACATTCTAGATGTATGCAAATTTTATGCATGCAAAGCGTTTCGATTTTGAAGATTTTTTTTATTTCATTTTAGGATGAGCACGTTGTTGTTATTCTGAAAGCTCGACGGAAAATTCTGTACCCTTACAAAGCTGTGCGGATTTCGTGTCGAAATAATAAAATGTCGCTTGATTTTTAAGGGTGGGACGAACGCCACGTCTGCTAACGGTTTTAATGAAATCCTGAAAGTTTAATTCTGTGCGAGTTTCGTCCTTTCGAAGTGAAATTTTTCGCCGTTCTGGTGTGGCATATCCGAACGTTGCTTTTATCTGAAAAATTTCGCGTTTTACTTTGCGCGTGTGTGTTTGGAAAATTTTGAATTTTTCCTTTACGATAATTTTTTTACGCGTAGGCAAGCCGGAAAATTTCGTCGTGTTCTCTTTGTTCGCGTACGATGTAAAGTGGATTTATTATTTCGATCACGATGAAAATTCCGACAATGTTATTTTGAGTGATATGTTTCGAATTTTCCATTGTATGTATTCGCTTGAATTTTTTCCGAAAAAAATCCAGGTATATTTATATTGGTTCGTAGGATTGATAGGTCTAGATAAATATCCGCCGAACGATTTGATTTTTTTTCTTTTTTTATGTTTGTATTCGAACAAATCTTCATTGTCAAAGCGATTAAATGTATCAAAGGTTTCTGAAAATCCATACGTATTTATTGTCTGCTTTTTTTTGAAAGGGTATGTGAAATCTATTGTTCTTTATCGTTCACCCAATTTCTGAAGATGACACTTCTCACGCATGTATTCAATTGACATATACCATTATAAGTTTTAGAAGAATTGCAGTGATCGTATTCATGTGCTCAGAATAAAACATAAGCTAATATTTATTAAATTTGATTTTTATATGATATTTTCATGCCGAGATCTTAACAAAATTTGAAATATTTAAAAATCGTATTAGTTTTCATTATAACGTTATTCTGCCAAATCTTTTGTTACGTATTCGTACATAAAGCACAAATAATTATTGTTACTTGTGCCCAAAATCAATATATATTTTTTTAATTAATAATTTCCCATGACGCCATTACGGGTTACCACTGAGGGAAACCTGTGGTATTAAAATTGCACATATGTACATATGTACATATGTATATAAATTTATAGATTATAAATTTGAAAGCATATTCAAATAGTGGTGACATTGTGGGTAGGATGGTTTTGCCAATTTGATGAGGAACCGTTTCAACAATCAAATCAGATAAATTGGCAAATTCTGATGGGAAACGATCGACTTAATATCCAAGTCTGATCAGCAGCACTACAGAAATATAATACTTCCGAATAAATTATTTTCAATCAAGGTCAACCAAGGGCTTGAATTCGGGAACCTCTCAATCTAGCAACCACCGAGCTATGATGCTGGCTAAATAAAAGTAATTGACTTATAATTATTTAATTCCAACATATTTTTTTATACTTATTTTTTGACTGGGCAAACCCGCCTTATCTAATACGTGGATAAACTTAATATTTTACAATCTACATACATAACTAACTAAACACAAACCGAAATTTGAAATTTTTTTTTAATTTTTTTATCAAATATTGTGATTTTCTTCTGGCTCTTTTAAAATAATATCAAATAACGCATTGTTGATGATACTTTTTGTTCTATTATGACTATACTGTGATGCAAACTACTATTCCGGCAATTGTGACCACACTGATGAGATAATTGTTTGAACGAACTTGTAGTACGTAGTTTCGATAATATGCATTGCTTTAACAAACACAGTGTAGTAACTTTTCCATTTTCCACGCGTCAACATGGCATATGTTGTTTTCACATGACTTTCTGGTCGAATTTTGAACAATTAGCCGAACTAGTCTCTCCTTTCGTCGGGCAAAAGGTAGTAGCCGAGCACGATCATTAATTAAATTGGGTACGCCACTAACGCAATTGACCCGAAATACCTTTCATCTCCCTCATACTCTGCTTCTGACCTTCTGCCTCTCTCTTTCCGTTCTGCTGTTGCGACAAGAAAATTTACTAAAGTTATGTCCTTCACACTGCTAAACCCATCTTGGCGTACGTGATTCTGAATTTGCAAACAGGCCTAGGACTCCACAATTTCGCTGTTCGGAACACGATTAATCAATTTTCTTGTATGAACCAGTGTATGTACATATGTATGGTCTATGCTAACCCAAAATCCACACAAATAACGTTAATTAACTATGCACTTGTTGTAGGAAGTAAAATTTGGGTCAATTGATGTACACATATTCAATTGAGCTCGCTTTAATCTCTAATGAAAGCTCAACATAAATAAATATATGTTCGTATATCGTAAAGTCTAGAATGTATGCTTGACGATCGATTATTCATAATTTTAAGCACGGGAATGGATCGTTTGTGGGCATTTATCTCGTGGTAGAATACCAATGAGATAAATGCATATTACACATACATATGTACGTATGCATCTATATTGGTATTCAGTAACGATATCTTACGTATAACGTCTTAAATTGAATAATTTAACCTTGATTTTTTTTTGTTAAATGATAATTATGTATAAATATAATAAGAAATGTCACCTTTTGGCCACAGCATATTTTGAATCATAACGAAGATTAAAATTGTATATACAAATAATATTAAAATTATTTTTATACTATATTGTAGAATTTTCTTCGAATTAAATGTATGTATGTATGTATGTACGTATGCATACTCGGGTTGGGTTAGGTTGTGTTTGCATCTTGCGAATCTGCATACATTTTCAGATATTGATCATTTAACACGATTTACACAAACTGCATCTATTTGCAGACACGTCCGTTGTGCAACCGCGAATATTTTGAAACGCATTTCAGATCAGGAACTCGATGAATCACGCTCTTCAAATTGCAGCGTTTACGTTCAAATGTTTACCGACGTTTCCCAACCGACTTCTCATCCGAATTCGATTTGTATGCTAAAATCTTTCGAGTTGCTAAACTTCTAACTTGCGGTTATCACTGAAAGGAATCGTTTACGAGGCGTATTTTTACTCCAATGTCGAAGAGATCGGGTTTATCTAAGCGTGGTGTATACGTATCGGCGGATATCCTGTTTTGCGCCGCACCTAGTCTAACTAATTTACTTATATACCGTAGGTACCGCCATACTCGCATAACAGTATACTGATTGTAAGTGCCAGACGTGTACTAAGCACTTTGTCGCACTATGGATCAAATTTATGATTCATACGACGAATTTTGTTTTTGGTTTATATTTTTGGATTCAGTTAAAGCACCTCATATATGTACATAAGTATAATGAAAAAAATTTACTCTTATATGTATGTACATATGTATTTATGTAAATATTATATGTGCAAAATATATTTTTTAAATTTTCCCTTTTTAGGTATTTTTAAAAAAAATATCCTCAAATTGATTTTCAGTGATCGAGAAATAATATTTGAACTATTTTTTGTATTATTAATATTACAAGAAACATGTTATATGAAATATGTTTTGAAAATATAATTTAGTGTAATATTTCGATTCAATTAATTTTATTATTAAAGTCTTTTTTTTTCGTTCGTAAGATAACAATATCCTCACTAATTAAAATGTATT
This sequence comes from Arctopsyche grandis, assembly GCF_051622035.1. Taxonomy (NCBI): domain Eukaryota; kingdom Metazoa; phylum Arthropoda; class Insecta; order Trichoptera; family Hydropsychidae; genus Arctopsyche; species Arctopsyche grandis. The sequence continues at coordinate 16,065,065 of NC_135364.1, forward strand.
AAGCTAATTATAAAAAAATCTTTTGACAAAATACAGCTTCCATCAGACGTCTTCTTACGAGTCGAGAAGAAAATTTTATATTTCATACCATTTTCACTTCTCCAGTTATCTCAGAAGCTCCTTTCTTGGGATTTTGAAAGAAATGGTCGTTACAATGTAATATTCTCTTCATCTTAATATGATCTTCAATATTCTCTTCCTTCTTCCCGTTTTTTATCGATTTTTTTGAAGAATAGATCTTATTCTATCTTTTTAATGTCGTTTGGACTGCACATCGCCAAAATTTAAGTTGTTTGAAATTTTTCATCTATCCTGACCCTTGAAAATGTGCTAAATAATCCGAGCCCTGTTTCCTTCACTTGATGCTCCGTGTTTTTGCGATTTTTGAATAAAAGAAGACGCAATTCATTTAAAAAAAAACAAAAAAGAAAACAAACTGAAATGACAAACCACGGGACTAAACCAGTTCTCTCAAAACACAGACAATTTCGCATTTGTTTAAATAATAAGTAACCCAAGAAAGAGAATGTAGAGTTAGAAAATTTCCTAGTAAGATGCAATGCAGGTAGTGGTTGTTTCAAATATCCAAGTATTTTCGTTTAAAAATTTTTTTTACAATTGGCCTAATATGTACATTTTTCCCCGGCTATACTTTTTATTTAAAAAAAAAAATAGTATTATTTTAAACACTGTTTAATGGCTTAACTCTTGAATACCATCTACTACTTACTAGGAAGCGCATACATAATAAATAAGAGTATTCTAAAAAATACGAATTTCAATGCAGGACTGTGGAATGTCCTTCAATTTTTTTTAGAAAATTGTAAAACAGTTGTAATTTCATGAAGTATTTTCTTCATAGTTAAATTCAATTTTTTATCTGCGCATCTTCATAACAAAATTGAAAAAGCTAGAAGTACAAATATATGTACATAGTGGTTAGCGTATATTGCTAACTACTGAGAGTTCCTGCGTTCGAGCTCTGGTTGGATTCTTTATTGAAAAGAATCATACGCTTTATGATTTAAAGTATTTATGTGCTGCTAGTCAGACTTGGATATTTGTGAATCCAAGTCAATCGGTTCTTATCAGAGTTTGCCAATTCGTCTGATTGAATTGTTGAAACAGTTCTTCACAAGACTTTCTACCTACCAGAGAAATGTTATAATAATACCCTCTATTTGTCACCACTGCCTAATTTAAGATGTATGTAAACAATAATACATAAATTTCACTGTGTACTTACCTTACATACGTATAAATTTTTTAAATCGTGTTCAAAAATTTCAGCAGTGAATTGCTTTTGAAAGATATCGCTATAAAATTTCAATTTATGCATTTATCTTTGTGTCATTTTTTTATTATTACCTTAGTCAACTTTTTATCTAAATTGCACACTATGTCAATGAATATGTTCCGCGCGGCTTGTTGAAGCAGTCCACAGTGCTTCGTGGTCGTATTTAGGTGAATCAGCGTCGGAAAATTATCACATATGACACGTCATCCGATGAATACACCTACTCACGTAAGTTCAATTTGAAGAATCACACATTGTAAAGAATCATTTGAATTGCTCGCATAAACAGACAGAGCGAAAGAGAGAGACAAACCGCTTCTCTTATACATAGATACCTACATATATATGTACATGTACTTATGTATTGTGAGCATATCTACTTAATGAATGTTTTGAAGCTCGCTTTTGTCGCCGTTGATACACACATAGGTCTACCAATGTACACGTCCCCGTCGTCTCTTTAATTAATGTTTATCATTCAAATACATTCAGAAACTTACGCCGCCTTTGTTCGAACCCGACGCTTTCATAATGCATATCAGTATTTCTCAATTAACGTTACATTCACGCCGAATTAACATATTCCAAAGCTTTCGGATCGCTTCCTATTCAATTTCGATTGATTTCCTCTTCCGTGAGTGTTCGTTTATTGGCTATCTAGTACAGAATGATTCGCAAATCGATGAAGAATTGCAGGAAAAAGTCGCACCGATATGATTTTTTTTATTAACTAGAATGATTTGGTCGAATAACTTATTTGAGCTTTCAACGCTAGTTAAAATTAGGTTGTTTTTTATGTATCGTTAGGAAAGTTAAATTTGGAGTTACGTTTTTTTTATTTTTACTGCAGCACACGTTAGTGAGTAATCAATTCGTTTTTATGGAATAATTACTCTGAGCTTTTACAAGAGTTGTTTCATTTGCGATGATTAAAAAATAATGATTTGAATTATCGGTGTATCGTTACTGTATATGTAAGGCAGATTAAATTATGTTCATTTTCCATTTAAGGTACTAAACTGATACAATTATTATCTTATGCCAGACCAAAAAAGGAAAACAGTTTAGATGAGAGTATAAATAAGGGTAGTTAGTATTATTTTGAAGTTCTGTATATTCCAAAATTAATGATGATGTGAGGCTGATGATACTATAGATAGTCAATTGGCAAAACTTAGGAAAATGAAAGGTTTAAGGCGTGGTTTCTAATTTTATTGATGCTGTGGTAAGACATTGATTTCAGTAGGATATACGAAGTGAAGTTGCGTTAAAAATTTTCGGCCAATTATTATTAATATATTTGATAATAAGTGGCCTCATTCTACACATGTACTTCTATAATTTCCGTTTAACTTTTTTGGAATCGTTCATTAATTTTATATAACGATGGGCAACATATAGGATTAACAATTTAGGAATTTCTTTATTGGGATACGGATGAATGTACGTGATCAAATTTTTCACGATGTATTTGGAATATTTAAATGCAAATACATAGATAACGGTTAAATTTCGCTTATGAGTTATTAATATGTGATATCATTACTTGAAATTTTTTTTTTTTATTATTTTGTTTTCGAAAACTGGATTGGAGAGTATTATTTATGTAGAAAGGCACCTTGTCATTAACATTTTTCTCTGTATATTGTTTTCCAATTACTGGCCATAGGTGTGGTCAAACTTCATGTCACTACGAGCCACATGGGGAGAGCTGGAAAACTTCATGACTATTTTTTACAAAGTTTTTACAATAAATGAAAAAGTAATAAACTTAATTAAATAGTGAATTAATGATTGATTTTGTGGGTTTGAACCTGTTTTGTCAATTCAAATTCAAAATTTCAAATCTACCAATAATTCTATTGACTTCCTCCGATATTAAGACGACGAAAATGATTAACGTTTTTTTATCATAAGATCCTTCTGAAAATTTTTTTGAAAGCTGAATATTGTTTGAATCAGTTTAGAAAAGTTTTCTCCTTGCCTTGTACATATGTAGTGTAAGTTTAAAAATGTGCAAATGTTCCATTATGTCTGTCAGGAACATTAAATCTAGTAACCAGTTATTATCTTCGAGTTTTGGGTACGTTTTGTCTTTTTCTTTAAGAAATTTTGCAAGAGGCTCTAGTAATTCAACGCATTAATAAGTTGATAACCACCTCACAAGACAATAGAAAGATACATTTGGAAAATCTTCATCAGACATCAGCATTGTTCAATATTGTATGTAGTGCTACTAAATCGAGCATTTCTTCTTTCATAATTACTTCTGCAGTAACATAACGAATAAAAACAGCTAACTTCGGACTATCTTGAAAGTTTATAAATTCATGGAGAACCAAACTGAATGCTACACAGGTTTTCAAATCATTTTTCAGCTTTACCTCTGAATCTTTACTAATTTCAGTAAAAGGGCGTTTTGTTGTTTGATGCGAAATTATAATAAAAATTCGTCATATGTGACGGACTCACCTGTCATAGTACCTGTTTGACTAGTTTATGTTATTTTATTTGGAGCTATCAGTTACGTTTCTTGTTTTTCAGTGCTATTATACATATGTTCTGAAAATCAACCTGTACGTACATATTTACACAGCAACATCTCAAATTTTAAATTCCATCATGTTGTTTCGAATCAATTGATCGTTTTTTGTAAAGGTTAATCGAAAAATGAGGATGTTATGCGTATGTATGTACACGTCACAGTCGCTATTAACCTTCAATTCAAAACTGAGCTTCTATTGTATCGTAAATATCGTGTTGACATTTGTGTTGGACACTGCCATACAACACAAGACGGTTAAAATTTAATGTAAAATTAAGTTAAATTTGATAAATACTCAAGTTTCGGCCGGTCGTGTAGGTGTTCGGTTGACATTGGACTACATTCTAACATTACGTCTGACACAAACTAACCAGAAAGACAAGTGGTTGTTGCGCAATTGCATTTAATAATCTGCCAACCTTGATATTCGACGGCTCTCGAACGGCCGCAGTCATCTCAAATAAGACGGTTAGCTTCTTCGATATCGGTTATATCGACTCAATTTATTCCCAAAACTGTTTTATTCAGCTGACCTTAAATAATTCGCATTATTCTGCCGTGCATGGTTCAAATAAAAAATGCCAATATGATACATACATACAATATATGTATATACATATGTATATGTTTTTTGGTCCGATCTAGCTATTACTATTTCGTGCTTCGAAAGGTTTCCATCGACTGAGAATTTCTAGATTTTTCCCCATTTTCCCTTTCTTTCGGGGTGTATATTGTGTTGTATATCGAAAAAATTTCAACTGGAAGTATAGTTTACGTTGTACCTTTGATCTTGTTATATAAAGTGGGGCTTTTCAAAATGATGACAGGTGCTAGATTTCGTAGGTTTGGTAGATGCTTATTTTTCATTTCTGTGAAGAGTTTCTTTTGAATGTGGAAGAAGTCTCATTTTCGTTGCTTTTAAATCATGCCTTTTTAAAGGTCTTTTTATTAACGCTAATTGAAAAATGCTGATAGCGATTTTATACTCGAGGATTTAAAATAAATTTATATGTACGTAGATTCTTTAATAAGTAAATAATAACACCAATTAGTACAGATTTTTTATTACCATCAACGTACGTCTTTCACTATTAATTTATATAATATATATAAAATTTATATACATATACACAAAATATATAATATATATATATATATATATATATATATATATATATATATATATATATATATATATATATATATATATATATATATATATATATATAATATATATATATATATATATATATATATATATATATATATATATATATATATATATATATATATATATATATATATACATATATATATATATATATATACATATACGACATGTAATATATACAACATTTTTAATTAATAAGACTTTAGATTTATCTATTTTGTTTTAAAGGTGTATAATATTTAATTTTATATTTTATTTTAAAGTGTTTGAAACTATTTTTATTTAATATAGTGTGTATTTAAATTAAATAATGAAATTTTATTTTACCTTCTTTTCAGGTGAGCAATCATCATGGCAATTTGACCCGCCCAATTACGCTACGGCATCTCGTCAGAACTGCTAATAGTATGATTATTAAGTTCATATGTATGTTTATTAAAAGTAATAGTTAATTTATACCAGTGCAACTCGAGCCGGTAACTGCAGTACGAACACATGAATATCTTCTGTAATGTACGTGGCGTGTACGAAACAACAGGAACCGACACAATCTATTCATATTTTACAGCAGTGTATGTCACCGAAACGTATCAAGCTTTCATTTCAAAGCCTTTTCATTCAAGCATGAATCCTAGTGGCGAGTGAACGCGTATTAACGAGTTCTGTCATGCGCATATGAATATTTTCGGAAACTTCATATTGTGACAATACGACGCAAGCAATATTGCGCCGTATCATCGCGCTCTGTGATGTATATGTAAGCTGATTTTACCTCGAAATCATCCAAAATAAGTATGAACGTCCCGACAACGGGCGGTGGTGTTTAGTATGAATAGATGTATTCTTTTCCGTGCTGTGTTGTGCCGAGCTGTTGACGTGCAGTACTGGTTAATATAAACGGACCTTTATAAGTATATATACATTTATTACAAACTTGCGACAATAATTGTCGTTGAAATTTCATCCGCAAATATGACATTTATTAAATTTTTGATGCAATTTACATGGCTGTACGTTTAAACGGGGCACGTATGAGCTTCGCAGTAATTTTGTGAAAATTTAATTATCGTCGATACGGCGTATACCAGAACGGGTAGTAATATTTTGCTAAAGTTTAATTCTATTTAGTGTACATACGTACATGTGTAAGAACGTTCAAAACTTGTGATGCTTGTTTTTAATGACAAAATCTTGTATTTGTAACAAGTGGATCAAGTAGAAACTTCGGAAAAACCACAACTGAAAGTTGAAATACCACAAGTTTAACTGTCAAATGCAATTGTGAAGTCTTGTTTCATCGCAAACTTTTGTTATTGTACATCCATATATACATATGTGTATACATTTTATGCTGGTTTCTAAAATATTTCACTCCCTAATATCCATCATACATTTTAAGTATGATTGGTATCTAAAATTTAATTATATTGTACTTAAACTATTACACGGTCTCGTTAACAATTTTCTATACTAAAGAATTTACGATTCACAGGAAAAATATATTATGAATAGACAATGACTTATTTTATTTCGATTCTCAAGGATTTTTTGTGAGCTCATTCTTCTCATTTGAATTTCTGAAATTTTTTTTTTTATTTATACATAGTTTAATTTTAGAGGCAATCTCTTTTTCATTGAAGATTATTCGAATTTTTAAATTCGTACGGTTTTTGGAATCGATAGACCTGGTATTCGTCTCATTTTTCATCGCTCGTAATATTACATAAGCTTTGTGTTATCGTATATTATATACATATATTGCACATATAAATGTATAAAATAATATACATATATTTAAATTTACATACATACGACTGGGTATAATTGAAATATATTACAGTTTAGTTGATTCAATTTATTTTCTTATTTTGCTTTTCGGACGGAAAATTCGTATTCGTTTTGATCAAAAACTTTGAAGTTTTGTATACGGGCATACAGTTGACGAAATCTGGCTGTTGGCTGAATTCCAGTTGTATTTAACCGGGAGAGTATATCTCGTTGTGCGAGCCAAATGTTTTACAACGCAAATTTATTACACAGAACTTGGTAATTACTTTTGCCGGTTTTTTCAATATAGGTTTTCCGAAGTTCAAACGATAAATTCCTCATAATACACTTTTGCCATTGAGGTCAATAAATGTTTTATTGCGACCTCCCATCGTATCTTATATGAATGATCGTCAATCAAACGAAGCCGAACAACGCCATCAATTAATATAGCAATTGATATACCATTATGTAATATGATATGTTGACAGATATAATAAATCCGAATATAGGGAGAATTTTTGTACGTGATTTGATGCATCTTCTAAGTATGTGATACGGTATATCAATTCAAAGACAAATGCATTCGATTCGGATGTGCTTCACGTCTGCTTTTCACGGAAAATATAGTAACAATTTAATTTGACAAGCAATATCGGTTCTGGCTGTCCTGCCGGTTGCTCGTTGGAAACTATCCATTATTATTGCTTCTGCGATGTCTGTGAAGCAGACGATGAAAATTCGATTACGTTTAAGTAATGCAATTTATCGGAAAATCTAACTGAAATTTCGCCGGATGTCGGAGACGAGCTATTTTATATGTAATATATTTTGAAGCGACGAAATGTTTTTCGAACTCCTAAATGATTCGATATATTATATAGGTACATATGTATGTACTATATTTTTTCACTGAAAATTTTTAAACGAAAGTAGCGTTCTGTCTGTCTCTTTTCGTTGTAATATTGTAGTTACTTTTAATTAGTGTCAATTATAATTTGTTTTCCGGATCTAAAATTATTAATACGAATTAGTCGGTATACAGTTCGTTGGCTACTATTTGACATGCATGAATTATTTTACTACCTGTACAATAATCCTTGTGTGCTTGCACTGTTAATTAAATTATACCGATATTATATTTAATGATCTTACTACTTTATCTAATTTCATAAATGAATCAGTTTTTGTATTCAATATGAAAGGGTATATTGGATTATTATTATGATTTTTTTTTTAAAACCCATTTTGGCTTTTTACAATTACTTTAGACTTCGCATAATGTAGGTATAATAAAATCGAACGTGTATATTTTTAGTAATAGGCTTTGTAAAACAAAAACAGTGAAAATCCTCGATTTATCGATTATTTACTTACAAAACAGTAGTTACCAAAAATGAGATTCATCATCATCTCCTTGAAACTAAAATCGTCTCCATTTTAATATATGTACATACATACATGCATACATACATATAATACATACGAGTATTTGCGTATTTTGGACTACCAGGATATATTTCTTACAGTCTTACCTAACTATAGTCTATACACATGTATCCCATTAAAATCTATTAAGTCTAACATCACACTTTTTGCTGTAAAAAAAAGGACTGGAATTATCTTATTTTCCTGCCAATATTAGAAAATTTTAATGGTTTACATTTCACACACCCCATTTATCTACATACTCCGCTAATTTATCTACATATGTACATACGCATATGTACATATACGAAGTATCAGTCTTGAGCTTTTGCCTCGAGATTTCATTTTGTCCGTCTATTTTCTTCTCCATATCCTGTTGGATACCATTTGAACATCCTTTGCTATTTTCTCTTCTTATTATTTTTATAAATGTTTTCACCTTTCAGCAAAGTTTGATTATGTATACCTACATACATATAATATATGTATGTTCAAATTTATTGATTCATTCAAAACCACTTAAATTCGGTGTCATACATATTTACATACATGCATATGTAGTGTATTTCACATTTTTACGTTCGCCACGAAATTTTTAACACACATCAAACTTGACATTTGATTAATACATATTTTACGACAAACATGCATAAAGTTTCCGACGAAGAAAAACTTGTTTTGCATTCGGAAATGTGTTTCGCTTTTCTTGTTTATTTAACGGACTAAGTTTCTGAAACGGCGAAAAAAATTTATCGCCCACCTCTTCAGCGGGCCGAACGAGGCTGTGCACTGGGAAAAGTTTGATTAGAAGGAAAACCTACCTCGAAGAGAGGGAAAGGCTTTTCCGGACTCTCACGACTGTATGCGCCGCCACTTGAGTTATTTAATGTCTCTGTAATAATAACAACAAAACAAGGAGACAAGCTTTCGTCTCGCATCCCCTCTCGTAACCTCGCCAAAGGTATTTATCCTTAGGGGCTAACGAAAGCCTCCCTCTCGCGAGAGACTTTCCCTCCCCATTTTCCTACCTCCCCCTCTTTTCGCCACCATCCCCTCGGCCTCTCTTCGCGCCCCCTCGGCCGCCCACTGCCAAAGGTTGTCTATATTGATTTTTCGTCGCAGATGTGCTGCTGAACGATGCGCAACGTGCCGGAGAGAACGTGCCGTGGGGGCCCCATGGCGCCAAAATTTAAGCGAAAGCTACATTATTAGGAGGTTGTAGAGATGCCCACCTGCCGTGTAATGGCTACTTATTAACAATGCATTTCGAATTAACCCGCTCTACTGCTCGGGGGCCACTGCTTTCGCAACCCCTGGCCTCCAGTACTATGTATGTATGTATGTAATAAATCGCGACGCTCTCTAGCGCACCTCCTCCGTACCATCTATCCCCCCATGGTGTGGTTGTAGTTCATATCTGATTTTCGATTTAAATCACTCGACAGCCTCTCAATTTATGTTGTTGGGGTGAGGGCGGTGAATTGGCAGGTGTAATTGCGACGCGACTAATTGTTTCGTTTACGTGTGCCTGTTTATTAAGGCAGAGTTTTGAATGGAAAAGTGTATGTATGTACATTAGGGTACATCGAAAACAGAATTTTAGAATATGAAAACAACTCCAACTAGAAAAGGTGTTCTGTATCATGGGGAATCTTTAAAAAAATATATTTGCACTGCCGCTAGCCCATTCACGTTAGTGAAAGTCGTCAATTTTACCGATATTCGAAGGTTTTTTAAAAATTTAATCTCGGTTTTAATAGTTTATTTTTTTCAATTCACTTCATATAAATGGAATAATTATGCATTAAAAAACCTCATATGGGATGTTTCTTCACATTGTTAAGGTACGAAAAAATTCGGAAACTTCGTGTGTACCTTAAACCAGTGCTTCCCGAATTGGGGGTCGCGACCCCCTGGGGTACCGTAGAATTTCTCGCGGGGGCCGCGAAAATATTCAATAGAAAATGCAAATATTCATTTATGAACATTTTTCCACATTACATATTTAGGGAATGTATATTGTATTTAAGGAAATATTTCTCAAACTTGAATGAGGATGAAAGGAACAGTTGGATAAGAACACCATTTGCCAAGTCCTTAAAATATGATCACCATTTGCCAAGTCCTTAGATGATTAAATAAAATATGAAGAAGAGTTATTATCAGATAATTTGCTATTATATTCGATATTAGATCAGATAATTTGCTTGAAGTGGAATTTAATGAAAAAAGTATTTCAGAATTTTGGTTAAGGCGACAGTAAGAATATCCTGCTATTGGAAAAGAAGCCCTGGTAACTCTTATTCCTTTACAGCATTTTCGTCATTACTTATATCAAAAAATAAGCAAAGGTCATGCCTTTCCACGGAGACTTTGGAAGATGCTTTGCGAATTAGCATTTCTGACATTGAACCCGATATCGATTTGCTATGTAAAAACATGTGACCTCATCTATCGCATTAAATTGTTTTCATGTGTGTATATGTAGTTTTTATTTAAAAAATATATTTTTAAGCAAGTTCCTATAATTTTGTGCTGAATATAAATATGTGTATTATAATTGTAATAATTACTGCAAAATAAACCTTTTAACTAGAAAAAAAATTTTTTTAGGGGCCGGGAATTAATTCTTTTAGATTTAGGGGGTCGTGACATGAAAGTAATTGGGAAGAACTGCCTTAAACGACAGTATTAGCGCGTCTTCAGTTAATTCTCAATTTGCCTTAGGTTGTTCTTCAAATGCTTTGATTTGCTTGTAATATACATACATACATATGGATGTACAAATATGTTAATTTGTGTGTTTTATTTATTTATGTATTTACATATGTTTTATGTACATATGTATAGAATTTAAATCATTTCAATGATTAGGTTTAAATGATTCTCCAGCTTTTTACGTTTTAGACAAATGTATGTACATACATACATACATACATATATACGTAGTTTCATAATGAATTATAATATTTAATTGGCATTGATTTGAAGTCGTAATCTGTAAATGTTAATTTTCATATATGTACATGTAGTGTTTTAATGATTCCCACTAATTATTTCACATGAATTGTACATAATACTTTTTTTGCAATTGATTTTTTAGGTAATGACCAAGTTAGCCAATTAAAAAAAAAACAGCTAACTCAGTATCATGACTGATTTAGATGATAGGTCTAAATTTAATTTCAAGAAATGATCTAATTCATTTACACTATTTTAATTTGATTATAATTTGACGATTGATTTTGTTATCCAATTACTTGACCAATCACATCGATAGATACTTTTTAAGTATTCGTGATTTAAATTGGATAATCGATTTTACGATCTTATGATTAACTTATTGAAACATGAATTTCGTATGCTTAATCGACGTGACTGATATGTTTTGTTGAATAAATTTTCGTTTTATTGTCTTATTAAATTCTAGTGAATGACTAGTAGTTATTAATAGCGAACATTTTCTTCCTTTATTTTATTATCAGTTTTGCATACTTAATCAAATTATTTCTCCTCGTTTCTGTCTACCGTTCCTGCTCTCTTACAAAATAATTAAAACAGTCTCGTAACGTCTTTCCTTGCACAGTGAAATTTCAGCGGTTGCGCAACGTTCCGTATAATAACAATAATCAGTGCGCATTTTCTGAGTCAGTAGTTTTTACCGTAAAAATTTTTCTCCGACCGTTTTTCAAAATCATATTATTCGGGTGATTAATCGTTTCGGTTTTTACTTTATTTTTTATGTTTGCGGTGCTACCGGTGTTTTGGTCCGTTCATTAAGAAACCACCCCGCAGCAACTGGGTCATTATTCAATTTGAAAAATTGAATTTCACACACTGTTTACTTGTTCGATGGGAAAAACAGAGTCGAGAGACTTCTGAAATTTTGAACCTTCGTAATCGACGCTTTATCTGAAGGTGCGTTTGCGGAGATGAATAAAGAATAGGTGCTTCGTTTTATCTTCACATCTTATTGTAATGTTAAATAAGGTGATTTCCCCTCGGACGCTTTTCATAACAAGGCGACCCTTGCGAGGGAAATTAATTTATCTTCAGGCGCAATCTCACGATGTAGATTAGCGCGTCATATAGTGGAAAGCTTTTCGGGCGTGGAATTTTCACGCGACGAATTTCCTGTTTTGTTTTCACTTACAAAAGCGTGTGCTTTATTGCCTCGTATCAAATAGATTATTTTATCTAAGTATGTATATTTGTGGTTTGGTTATAAACGGGTCAATTATTAAAAATCCAGAGCAATTTTACTATCATGTATGTATTGACTTTATTACATCATAACTTTTTTATCTGAAATATGAAACAAAATTAAATCTGCTTCAGATTATTTTTTTCATTTTTATGAAATTTATCCAACCACAAACTGATAACCTTTTAATAATATCAAAGCCAAATTGTGATGGAATTTGATACCACAAATATAGAATTTGCTTTCGATAGATATAATTATTAAGATAAGTACATAATCGTACAATATAAAGACCTACATACAATATATATAAAGATTTGTATGTGTTAGAACGGATTGCATCCGTAACTATTTATCCATTGAATAAAAAAAAGGTTTAATATCATATGTATTTTCATTCCACTTTGTACTGGTTATGAAAATATATTCAACTGTATTTGTACTACGCGAGCTTGTATAAAATCTAGTTTACTATTATAAATTTGTTCATACATTTTTAATTTTATACCATTTGAAATCTTCATATAATTATTTTAACATTAACATTTTTTATCAAACGAACATTTTTATCATCGTTGAAATAATATTCAAAGTTAAGATCTCACTCGATCTATCTCTAGACAAAAAGGGTTGTTATAAAATATTTGAGTTGCGAACTTTCACCAAAATTTCCAACCCTCATTTCTCCAGACTTGATTGCATCTTAAAATCGACCCTTTTAGTACCAAACCGCAGATATTATCGAATACTTCCAAGGGGCAAATTGTCTAGTTAAAATACATTTTCTCGATAGGTACATTCAAACTGTTTGTCGTGACAGCTCGTTTCGATTGTCTTCTTATTCTCGAAACGCTTTCGAATTTGCTATAAAATCGTCAGTCGTGTTTGTAAGAAGATTTCCATGCTTCGTCTAGTATAAAGCACTTAGCGTTTTTTTCACGATAGTCGCGAATTACATACATATATACGAATCTGAAAAGCACTCAACATCGAATAGAATTGATTCGTACCTTAGGTAGGTGTATTTTGAATCATTAAAAATTTTTTTTGATTGAGTTTGTGTTGATTTAGGATTTAAATGGACAGTTGGCGTGCAAAGTTGGTATAAAATAATCTTATTATTATATTATCGCTCTCTCTCTCTCTATGTCACCCTTACGACTCGTACGTCACTGGAATTGCGCCCTTGTTGATATGCCTGGGTCATTTATGAGACACAGCTAATATCGTTCGTTTTATTTATTATAATATCATCTATGTACCTATGTATGTATATTAAAAAATCACATATGTATATATTTTTTTAATAAATTTGTAATTGAATGTGTAGAAATTTGATCAAAGCTATAAAATTCTCTTCTTTGGTTAGTATATCCAATTGTAAGTAATTTTATTGTATTTCATAGATGTGCTAATGTTTTACCGTTGTCATTTTGAGGACAATAATATAGTGTAATGTTGATTATTAATTTTATACATAATCGTCTGAAAGCACATATCTAATCGTGCGTTTACTAGAAACATTCGTAGATGATAATTATATAGCAAATATATCATTGGACTTAAATGAATTATGAATCTTAATGGTTGAAACATATGTAGATATTATTAATTAATATTTTTAACCTTGTGATCTTATATTGTTATGGTTAAGCTTAGATTTATTTTACCTAACTATAATTTCGCCGAGGCTTTCATAATTTTATAGTATGTTAATTGAAAACAGTCAGTTTTAATATTAATATTTAATAAAATCTCTTGTTGAACTTTATATGTATTTCATTTGCACGTACTTTTCCTATGTACATATTTTTACATAATATTTATAAAATGAATTTCTTCGCTTTCCCTATTATATTTTATTTGGGAAAATGTTTAATGTCATCCATCATCTATTGAATCTTTAATCAAAGGTGAGAAACAGTGAATCGAAAGTCCAATCTTCACAAATTAAATAAATAAATAACGTAATTAAAAAGTGTACGTATTGTTCGCATACTTGTGCTTTTCAATGTGAAAATGTCGAAAAAAAGTCTTTTAATGATAATCATAGCCGATGCATAAAATTATTTGTTTTGAAAATTAAATTCAACGTAAAACTAAAGAATTGGCCTACATTTCGCTGTAAATATTTATTTCCATTTTCACATTATTTTTGAGGGTACTTTTGCTTTGAAAAGACAGAAATGATTTTAATTATCGTTGTAACTGCTGTGTAACTCTTGAAAATATAAACATGCGGGTTTTTTTATTATTTTCTTCGTCCTTTATTAAAAGAATCTTTCATATTGCATGCACGAGTCCATTGTGCACAATTTCATCACAGATAAGAATACATTACGCAAGATACCTTGCTGATTTTTTTTTTGTTGATAAAAATGAAGAAAGAAACGAGAAAGGTCCATCTTAACCTATCTACGCTATCTGCGAAATATTATATTATAATACAGCCCGATTAAAGATAACCGCCTTTGCCGGATTAAAAATAATAATAATACAGTCAGCTATTTTTGAATGGGGCACAAAAATCGATTTTTCGCCACTTGTATTATGTATACATATATATTTTTTACGTTGAAAATTTATTTTAGATTAAAATCGCGCAACAAGGTGGATGAGGCATTTCATAAATGTCATTTTCCCCGGTTTAGTTCACGGCGACCCTAAGGACGAACCCCACGCTTCCATTTCAACCCCCCCGAGCTGTGCATTTACCTAATTACAACCCCAACGTGAACGCGCTTAAATTGTTATTTAAGGGTTACGCTTGCTTTTTTTGTTTTTAATTCTGTTTGTGTCATCGGTAGTCGAGGGTATTCGAATGTCCGTTTTAAAAGTCACGACACGGCCGTGTAATATTTGATACACGGTACACTTGCGGTGTGTTTGTTACCGCGAACACGATTTTACTACCCTTGTGTACTTGTTGGTAATCTGATATTAGGCTTCTAAGCCCTACACGTATTCTCCATTGGCCGTATTTAATATTAATTCGTGTATAAACATACAATGTTTACTATAGACAAATTTACTGTTGTGCAATAGGTGCAAGGTGTGCGCTCTGGTTTCTTAATATGTAAAGTCTGATTTTAATATTATAAATTTATGTATGTATAGGTATAATATGTTTTAACTACTCATACTATCCAGCACAATACGGTTACGGTACGTTCAGACAAATTTTGGCTGAGTGCAAGGCAAAATCGGCTTTCATTCACATATGTACATTACAGATACGGCGAAATATTGCTAATATCGTATGTATGGTCAAGTCAATATTATCATAATATGACGTTTCCGAAAATATTCATATGCGCATGCGCACCTTCGTTAGTATGTGTGCACTCGCTACTATGACGTCACGTAGTGCGTGAATATTTCCACTGTGGCCAAAGAAAACCGGTTTTTTTTATATGTCACGGGGACATGTACTATTGTACTGTATTAATACCATACAAAATGTACCAAAGAATACTTTTCGTACTGCTGGTTACGTGCAGTTGCCGGTAAGTGATGTGTTAGTATCAATCCACCTGTACTCTTCGGACTTTTCTGTACTTTTCTCAAAATATGCGTTTTGACATTTACCATTTGATAGTATAAGTGTAGTCATTACTTTTTCTCATTTGAATTTTATTACATGAAATTGAACTTTTATAGAAAATATTAAATGGCACGGCGACTCGTGTTGAATGGTTGAAAATAAAAGTTTTTTTTTTGTACTGGAAACTACATACGTCATTCAGACATAAAAAAACTTTCAAATGTATGCACTTGTAGATGTATTGTTTAGAATCATATCGTGTCATATTGATGTTTTTTCGTTTGTGCCATCTAAATATTTATTTTTATGTAATGAAATATTATCCAAACTTCTATACGTCACCTTATGAATACAAATAAAATGTACATCGTATATGTATGTACATGCAGATTTTGCACTTTATTTGGCCAAAATTTGATATTATTCTAGATCCATATATGTATGTATATAAAACCAAGTGAATGTTCCACTTATTTTCCGTGGATGATACAGTGGTTATATTAGATGCCGAAAATCAACCCCAACCTGATTATTTACGAGGTCAACACCCTCGGAGAGTTATTAAACTTCTATCCCTCGGGTGTGAGCTGTGAGTACTTTTGTATGTAGGGAGGGTTTTAAACTATGCCGAGAGAGAGAGTGATAGAGAACTAAATGTTTTACATACACGTGTTATTTGGATCTATTGCATTTCATATATGTACATATGTATGAAAATGTTGTATAAAAAATGATATTGAACGTGACATTGATGTTTAAAATAACGTCTATTAACTGGACAGTTAGTATGCTCTCAAAACGGGTTGAACGGGTTGAATTAGATACGACTTCTTGATCCACTGCAAATCATCGCAGAAAAGCTGCTTATAAATTAATGTATATAATATTGTAGATTTAATTAATTGGAATTATATTAGTCGTTCGATACTAATTTACTGTTGTGTTATTGTTGAGGTGAAAACTTGTCAACGCTCATTAATTCCAGTTGTCTATTTGCATATTCCGATACGTACATATTTAATAAGTTGAAATGAAAGTGATGTTATTTTAATTTTTGTTATGTATCACTGACGATTGTTTCGATTGTTTTTTCGAAGGTGAACGTTTATCTGATGATGACGGTATTCTTTTCGATTTTTTTTTTAATATTTCCAAGGTTTGAAAGAATGAAGCGATTGCCCAATAAGGCAGGCGCATAAAAATTCATCCGAAAACGTCGAATTTATATGTGACGATGATGGATCGCTTATTTCGAGTGTTGCTTTTGAGACGCTATTCGTGTTTTTTATTATTTATTTTATATTGACGATTTCAATAAGAGTGTTCGTTTTTTTTGCTAAAAATAAAATCGACTGCGTTGAAAATCGGTCGTGACTATTATATTATTTGTGCTTTTTTAATATTGTGACAAATTAATTGTGATATCAGTAGTGCACGATGTCGGGAACGGTTTTACATTCTATTGTGGTTTAATTTTAGTAACAGTAAAAGTATACGGTTTTTACTCTGTAATTTAAAAGCTTGACTCGTTACATACTCGTTATCATTTGTGTTGAAAATTCGGCGTTTCTCAAACTCAATTCTGAATCTTTTTATTTTTCAATATGATTGAACTTAGTGAAAGATAGGTAAAGGATTACAGAATTTTTTAATATGATATACGAAATAAAATGTCACACTATGAGAAGTTTGAAGAGCACTGCACTTTTGTGATGTACATAAACTGCGTTCGCACGGGTCGATCAATAGCCAAATCGTTTAGCAGCGTAAATCGCGTAATCCCACTTTCTTGGGGCGAAAGCCCATTTATCCATAAATCGAAACATAAAATAAGTAAAAACTACATATTCAATTTTGTAGAATACCAAAGCTATTTTAATATTCCACCCATAAAATGGTTAAGAAATAAACAATTTACAAAACGGAATCGTGCGATTGTTTCATCGGCCATAAATTTCGACATGTTGATTTTAACGGAAAAATATGAAACTCACACGAATGCTAACGAAACAACTTCGAGGTTTTTCAAAACATACACTGAAAAAATAGTATAAAATGTCTATTTCGGTTTCGTTAACCCGTTGTGTGCCGGGTGTGCACGGGACGTCTATCATACTTGTATTCGAGTCTCAGACTCGACGAACGGATTTTTAATAAAATTATTTTATTATTACAGAGTTTTGTTATATTTTCACATATTCTATTCTCACCAAAGTTCTTATGATACTTTTGTACGTTTCAAACCTGGTTTTGATTTTAATAGTATGAAAATAGTGTATGTTTTAATTTTAAACCACGATCTTTACTTAATTAAAAGTTAACTATGGATTCAGTTTTTGCTGATATAAAAATGTTGTGATTAAAAAACCGTTTGGTGATTAAAAAGGTTACTGATTAAAAAACCGGTTACCTAGCAGTTTGAATGCATCACCCCGATGCATTAAAGCGACACTGATATACAGGAGCGGCCAGCACGTGCTGGTAACCGCAAAGCCAACCTCTAGCACTGTTTTTGTTGCTCTTTCAGGCAGACAGACCGAACCGTGGCCGAGAAACGAGGTCACGGCAAACGTTATATGCAATAATTTCCTTCTGCTTACAATTGCACTCGCCGAATCTCCGGGATGCATCCGACCAGATAAACGCCGGTATAAAATAACAAATCAAGGCCGAAAGTGAAGCCACTCCGATTAAATTTAACGATTTAGTATAAAATCTGATCGAAATATTAACATCAATTTGCACCGCTTGCTTTTTGTTTGGTTATCCTTGACTTTTAGCAAACTCGGTCTCTCTTTCACCTTTGAAATTCATTTTGCGTCACACACGGCTCTCGTTCCGTTTGCTATGGCGTTTTTCTCGTTATACCGTGCCCTCGGGCTACCCTTCGTTGACATTTTGCAGAATGGCTTTGTTTTAAACCGTTCTCGAATTGTTTGTAAAAAATTGTGACGCGCCTCCGTTTTGTAATCGAATGAAAATACGAATTTTTCTCACACCGAGTCGTTTTGTTTTAATGCGGTTCGGAAAATGTATGTAGGTTTGTATACATAGGATACCAATTGATTTAAATTTGTGCGATATACTCGATAAATCTATAGGTGGATTAAGAGGAGATTTACTGTCGGTGAAATAAAATGGATATAGAAAATAAGGCATGTTTGATCCACTGTAATGAGAAACGTATTTATTTATTTTATTGTATTTGAGGCAGCGGCTTTGAAACTTTTTGTAATTATTTATGTATTTTATGATATTTGTGATTCAATGTGTCATAGAAGTGTATCGGAAAAACTATCAATACGATGTCTCCGGATTGGAAGGAATTAAAATGGTTCTGCTGAACATAGTACTTCAAAGTATTCTCTTTGATCCAAAAGTAATTTTCATACAATTTTCATTAGCCTAATAAAAGTTAAACGATAATTTTTCATAATTTATTACTAAACTATTCTTTCAATGCATACTTTTTTGTGCTAAAAATATAATTTAAGTTTATTTCAAAGCAATAATTTGTTCGTTGTCGCAAAAATCGCTGACCGGCCTTATTTTTAAAAAGGTTAAAATGGGTGCTCGTGTATAAATTCGTCGTTTTTTTATGATCTTTCTATTCCTTCGTTGGGTCTCATCTTACTCAACCGTTCTATAAAAGTGTAGCTTATAAAGCGCACGTACTCAAATAACAATTTATTTTATTTTGGTAATCCAACTTTCTTTTTACGGATTCGATTTAATTTCGTACGCCGAAGCACTTTTCGCATTTGAAGTATCCGCAGTTTATATTTTTGAAAGAATATATTTTCTTTCGGTATCGAATTTTCCCGAAGCACCTTCACGACTGGATGTACGAAATAAATGTAGGCATACGAATGCACATACATTGTGGTATACGCATGTAGTCTAATAAATACGGTACTTGTAGAAATTTCAATATCATTCGATGTCGAGGGGGGGAGTGGGAGGTGGCAAAGTGGGCATTATCGGGAAAGCGTTACGAGAAATTCGGCGCCACCGGGAGACGTGTAGTTCTCCCCCAGTGCCGAATCGGGAATTATCGCTTTTTATGGATTTCGACAGGGACGGCACAAGGGATTTAAGCTTATACATATGAATGTGTGTGTCGGTTGATGCGTTTGAACTGAGAGGTACATTGTTCGAATTTGTTTATGCATTTTCCTTTTATCTACAGGATAATTTTACGGGTCTGCGTGTACGAGAGTTGACAAGAAAAAAAATTATAACAATAGAAACACTATTTAAAATTGAATGCTCAATGTTCCTTATGAAAGTTGGTTCTTCAAAATTTTTCTTTATTATGATATTGTCCCACATTAAACACGTACAAAATATATACATATATTAGGGGGACCGAAAAGTAGCCAAAAATTTTCGGCGAGCTCTTTCGCAGTCAGTTTGTGTCGAGACACTGTCCAGTAAACACTTATAAGTTTTGTTATTATTTGAATATTATTGTTGTAAATTTATTGTTTCTGTTTAAAAATAAAATTTATATCGGAGGAAGGATGTCGAGATCAATAATAGAGGAAGGGCATTTTATGCTCTTTTTGTTAGACCAAGTAATGAAGGCAAACGAAGCGGTGATAAAAATCACCGATACTTACGGGAATATTCTAAAACTAAACAAGTGTCATCGGTGGTATAAACAATTTAAAAATGGTAATAGGGACATCAAGGAGATCGCACGAAAAGAAGAGCTCAAAAATTAGATGATGATATCCTGACGTCAATAGTGGAATCAGATACTCGTCAAACCATCGAAGAATTATCGTTGAAGATTGGCTGTCTATTGTCTATAGTTAATCTTCGTCGCATAGGAAAATTGCACAAACAGGGAATTTGAGAATATTTTTTTTGATTAATTTTCGGTCCCCCTAATATGTATGTATTTTATGTCGGTGAGCTCGGTGCCGACTTAAAATATCCCGGAAAATGTTTTCTCGACTCTTCGTCTGTTTGAACAGGAGTTTGCATGTGTATATTGTATACAAAAAAAAAATAAATCATGGATTTTTAAGCTATTAACACAAGTTTAAAATTTTTAAAATAACGTTTAAAAATCAGTTCTTCTTATTACCTATATTTGTTAACAGTTTTATGTTAAATATACAAATGTATTAAAACATTTCGTTGTAGTCCTTTCAGGTAATGGATAATATTTCACTGCTGCGTAATATAATTTTTTATCGAGGAGGCTTACATTCAATTAGGTATGGATAAAAATAGATTTTCAATTTATACGTACACACGTATCACTATAAAATTTTAAATTTCCAAAATTAGTAATGAGTTGGTGTTGAATTTTGAAATTTCCAAAATAAGTTGGTGTTGAAATTATAAGTAATATTTTGAATTAATTATTTATTTCCGCGCTAATGTTTTTAAAATTATTTTAAAAACATTACAACGAATTCCACAATAAGGACTATACATATTTTTAAATTACCAATAACTTGATGTTCATATGTACATACAGTAAGATTGTTGGAAATAATTTAATTTTAACACGAGGCATTATTTGAATCATGATTAATTTAAACGCTTTACATACATATCATTTTTTATTTTCCCATTTCCCATACATAACTCATTACAATGTCTAACAAATCCATCTACGAATCACTCCGTATATTCAGAATGCAACTGCGTATTTTATATACCTATATTCACGCTTTACGGTATACGTTTTATTACGGGATATGTATACGGCTCTACATCAGTACTGTCGTCACTTTTCCTTTGAAAATGACACCGAATTCAATTCCAATCATATTGAACTTTATCGACCGTCGATATCGTATACTATGGTATTTAGGAGCAGTCGAAATTCGTCACAATCAAATGCGATAGTTAAATCGCGGTGAAATTGGCCTATTTCCACCATCATCGCAACCACCATAGCGATCTGGGTGGGGGATGAAAATGGTGAAATCGTTTCACCGCACTCTAGGGGGTAGTGAAAGCGAAAAATAGTGAGCTAACAAACAAACCACAGCAAACCAAGGCCGTACTGACTGTTTACCCTTGTTACTAGAAATGCAAAAATATTTTTTCCGGTTGAAAATAATCTCCGACTGGCAAAATTCTGGGTTATACAATTATTTGTGTAAGTATTTTAATTTGACAAAATTCCAATTCGATAGTGGTGGTAATAGTATTATATTATGGAAGACCGTACTAAAAATAATTTTCTTTTATCGCCCCTGGGGGACGATGGTTCTTAAGTTCAGCGGGGTACTTACTGCCACTCTTTTTTTATTGTTTTGATTCTTTTTATGTCTGCGTAGACAGCGAATGTTTATTTATTTATTTATTTTTTGTTATTCTACGCCTAAGCTACTGGCTACGTGATCACGTACTTTATGGCCGGTTTTTTCTTCATTTTATCGTATTTTATCTGTTCGTTCTACTTACTTACTGTCGTGCTTCTTTGCATTGCTTTGGGATTGTCCCTCTTTGTATACTATGATTTAGTGACTTTTTGTCGTCTGAAATGTGATGTGTTTTTGCTCCATTTTTGACTGATGAATACTGTGACGTCTTTGAATGAGTCAAATAATTCGTTAAATCAGCGTTTGTTTATATGTACATATATAGTTTTTTTCGTAATATGTAATATATTCGCCGAATATTTATACGTTAGTTATGATTGTTATTTACGAATAGAGTTATAAGAAAGTCGTACAAAATAAATATAAAACATCCATAGACGTTCGGTGAGCTTAGCTTATCAGACTTGTTAGTTTATGTTAATAAATAAATAAATCGAGAGATTTATAACTTTCGTCGAGTTAAGTTAGTTACATATAGTATATGATATTTATGTATTTTCACAATATTCATTAAACCACACGTGAAATATGCATTACATGTTTAAGTCATTACGCTTTTTCAATATGCGTAAATATGTATAGATCACCCATTATAAAGTGATATACGGCAAGAACGTGATATACATAAATCCCATCTCTTTCACAACCTGACACATTTTCTTCCAACTATGTAGCAATATAAACGAAAGCATCAGTACCAGTGGCTAGAGGGACTAGGCTAGTCCCCCAAAATCTTTTACCTAAAATTTAAAAATATCACCAATTCAATAACAATAAATTCAAATCATTGTCCATAATAATATCGTTCACTCGGATTAGTGAAGTTCTGAAACTGGAATCGGCCCGACCTGAGGTAATTCTGTTCTATTGTTATGTATGTACATATAGGCGTTCCGTCGAAGACAAAACATTTTTTAATTTACTCGTCTTTCCAAGCATACATACATATGAATATATATAAAATTTTCACCAAGTATTTTCTGCTTTGTGTCCATCAAACATCATTCTGAACTATTTTTTTTATTAAAATAATTCATATTTACACAGAACTTCTGGAGTGCAAATATATGTAGCAGGGACTCGGATCGCGAAATGATTCCCTCGGAACAAATAATTTCGGAGTGCGCGAAAATATGTAAATAATGAGGCCTTGGAATGTTGCATTCTCGATTGTTTGACAAATCGGTCAGAAGATTAAATTTTGAGAAAACCATTTGTTATTACGAAGTAAATAAATACAACAAGAAAAACATTTCTTCCCGATAAAAAGACTTCCACACCATGGACCATATCGTATGTACTACATACAATTACGTATGTTCGTTCAGTGTTTTCACTTCACTAAAAGTCCATTTCAAAATCTCCTTTGGATATGTTTTACATTAATATGTCGGAAACGAATGCGTGTACGTTGAAAGTACGTATGTATATTTACATATGTAGGATCAATAGTTGTTATTATCTTATCTACATACATATGTACATATGTGTATTTATTTAAACTTTTTTCGAGGGAAGATAATAAATACACCTCCTTTACTAGTGCAAATCGCCATTTAAAATACGCCTTCAAGTAATAATGATATATCATTAGTGTATATGTATACTACATATAATAATATTTCATCAATTTTAATAAAAGTTCGTAAAATATCACAAAGCGGTTTTAAAATGGTTGAGCTCCTCGCGGGACAGTCAAAGCAGTAAAAGCGAAAACAACGAATAGTTGACAACAATCCGACTGACCACGCTCGAAGTGTCAAAAATTTACCGTTAACGGACGCGTAGGTCATAACAACTATATCGATCAACATTTTAACATTCATTATTAACACTATGAGTGAACTAAAAATATATATAAGAGATAATGAAAACCTATAAAGCGAATTTTATAAAATATAGAGTGAAAAAATAAAATGTTATAGGCGTTTAAGCAATTAAAATCTGACATAGCGAGATGGTGGCGAAAAAGGAAAAAAAAGTTGGGAACAGTGTGGATAAATGCGACAATGTGGACGATAGACGTCACCGAGAAAGATGATGGAGTATTTTCGAGAAAGATGATGGAGTATGGATTGTTTTTCACCATCGTAATGTTGGACGTCATTTCCACATTTATTGATGACCAAACCGAGCAAAATGGTAAAGTTTGAAAACGATCGGATAAGAACCCAAATTTCGTCAGACGATAAAATCTTAAGTGAAGTAAGAAGAGGCTAGTAATAATAAAAAATGACCCGAGATTGTAAACAAGCCTTGATTTTTTTATGAAATATAAACTAGCTGAAGGAGACCTTACCAAATGGAAAGTTTCATAGTCAAATTAGTACACTTTTAGGTTTTGGGTACAAAAGTCGACTAAAAAACTTTTTATGTACATATTTATTTATTTATTTATTTAACATATTAGCCAAAGTGACATTACAGAGATCTCCAACGCGTCACTGTGGCCGGTCATTCAGTAAAAATAACATCATAACAGTAATAATAACAATATTGACACAACATCATTAAAATCATAAAATCATAAAAAAAAAAACATAGATAAAGTAATAACAATCATTCATATTTAATAGGCAAAATCAACCACTGGCATTCCTCAACAACCACTCAACCAGATTAGTATATTTTATATTGAAGAGGTCAATTTCACCAGAAATCCGGTTGAGCAGATATATAGCCCTAGATATAGGAGCCGTTGACAACATATTTGTGCGAGCCACAGGAGGAACAAACAAATCACGATATCTCAAGTCCCTGAATTTGCTAGGTGCATTAAACCTAAATTCATTTAGAACCTGAGGATTGTGAATTATCCCATTCAACAGCTTAAAAAAGTGCCTTCCCAGTAACATATTCCGACGAGACTCCAATGAGTTGAAACCTAACGCCCCTAATAGGAATGCACTAGGATATAGCCAAGGATAATAACCATACTGTTTCAAATAAAGATATCTGAGAAACCGTTTTTGGATTCTCTCAATCTTCAATGAATGAGTTATATGGGTAGGATTCCATATAATAGAAGAAAATTCTAGAATACTACGTACTAAAGATTCATAAAGAATTTTAAGCACCAACGTACTCTGGAAAGGTTTGCTAACTCTTAGTAAGAATCCCAGCATTTTTGTGGCTCGCAAACAAATATTGTCTATGTGTCGTTTAAATTGAAAATTATTCGAGAACAAGACCCCCAAATCACAATATTCATCCACAAACTTTAATTCAACACCACTTAGGCGATATGGATAAATCAAGCGATTTGAAGATCTTGCCACATTGAGAACACCGCATTTTTGAATGCTAAAAAATAATTTATTATCGACAGACCAACTTGACAGCGCATCTAAGTCCAATTGGAGAAGGGCTGCGTCACTATGAGACTTAACTGTCATAAAAATCTTAAGGTCATCGGCGAATAAAAGATAGTCTGAATACTTGATTATTTTTGAGATGTCATTAATGTAAATTAAAAAGAATAATGTCCCTAAGTTGGACCCTTGAGGTACCCCAGAATGTGAAATAAACTCATTTGAGGAATTAGGGTGAAAATAGACAAATTGCCTCCGATTTTCAAAGTAATTTTGTATAAGTTGCATCAAGCCATTTGATAACCCAAAATTTCTTAACTTCACAAACAAAACATTATGGTCTACCATATCAAAGGCCTTCATGAAATCGGTATATACTACATCAACTTGGTTTCCCGCATCAACCGATTTGGTTACATAATTGGAAAAACATAATAAATTAGTAACTGTTGAACGAGAACTTCTAAATCCATGTTGTTGATCGATCAAATATGGTTCACAGTGAGTGTAGATATACCGATGTAAAATTGCCTCGAACACCTTGGCAGGAGCAGAAAGTAGCGCAACCGGTCTATAATTTGTAATTGATAAAATGTCACCTTTTTTAAAAATGGGAACAATTTTTGTGATTTTCCAAAAATCAGGAAAAATTCCCGAATTTAATGACAAATTGAAGATAAAGCATAGTGGTTGCGTTAAAGGAGCTTTGCAAGCTTTTAACACATACGCAGGAATGAGATCTGGACCAGCCGACAGTTTTGGTTTCAGTCTGTTAAAACCATAAATTAAGTCATTTTGATTGCAGCAATCTAGGTTTAGAAAAGGGAACCAGCCATTGTCTGATATACTGTTAGACTGACCTTGTACAGATTGACAACTCCGCACAATATTGCTAAAATGTTCACCAAACTTATCAGCAATATTTTGGGAACCATGTACCTCACAGTTTTCATAAATCATAGTGCCAGGCATATTTTTAGTAAAACGTTTAGAATTAATAAGTGACCAGAAAGCAGACGGCTCCTTAGATAGTGCAATTTCACAATTTAAAATATATTTTTTACGGCATTCATCCATAGTTGATTTTACTAATTTACGCAGATATACAAAATCAGCACGTGCTATGCAACATTTCGTTGTTTTCCAAATTTTATGGACGTAAATTTTTCTTTGAATAATCTTAATTAAATCTTTTGAAAACCATTTAGGATACTTATAATCGTTGGATAACTGGGCAAATTTCTTTTTATTAAAAATGCCATTATATAATATATATAATATAAATATATTGTACAAAAATCGCTGTTAGCACATAACATCCAAGTTGCGCACCTTTCGACCTATCTATGTATGCATGTATGTATTTATATATATATATAAATACATGTATGTATTTATATATATACATATGTAGTTTAGTATTAAATGACACACTCCACTTAACCTCACCGACAGCCAGTTTGGAACAGAAGCTTAGCAGTAGGTGACAGAGAACATCGAAGGCTATTTTCATTCGCTCTGCGTGTGCCACACCAACTGTCACTTGTTCTTCTAGACTTTGTTTGCCATGCTACTGCTAGTATCTACTACCGTCGGTTTTTGTCTCATTTCGACGCTCGCGGATGTTTGTTTTTAAGTTGCTCACGAAGAAAAACCCTCCCCGTATCCTCCTACCGCTCCCTTGTATCCCCTTCAGCCGGCGTTTATCAAGTTTTAAAAAACTCTTCGTTGAAGTTTGTCGTCCTTGAGGATGTGCGTGGGTGTTTGCGTGTGGATATATGGGTGTGCGACCCACAGTTTGTTTTACGGTTTGCGGCCTCCGTCGAGTAACGAGCTGAAGATCGCACGCTGAATACACAAAAAACCTGCTCGTTTTAACTTCTTGTTTAGCGAGCGGGTTTTTCCGCGAAAATTCGTTTCAAATTTCCAGCTAGCGTTCTCGTACCTCTCCTCGGAAGTGTGGCTCAATTCAATTAACCGTTTCGGTTTCACGTACTTTTTTATTGCTCGGAAAATTCTGCCGCATTTTCGGTCTATGTCATATTTGAAGTAGGTAATATAGGCGTGAATGTCTCGTTCGCACTGTGTTAGGATATGTAAAAATACAGTGCCGTATTGTAATATTTGGATATGCATATTCTGCTAAATGCAAATTTAATTGGTTTTACTTCATACTGCTGGTTGGTGTATTAAAATTTTTCGACGACTCTTTTAAATTTGTGAATGTTTTTGAAATATTGCTATGAATATTATTATTTGATAGCCGATGAAAATGTTTGTGCTTTAAGATTATGGTTCATTTGTTAGATAAGTATATGTATGTATGTATACTTGGATAGCTTTTGAAGTTATTCGTTACAAAAAGTAGTCAAATTGTCTCGAAATCGATCTTGTTAAAATATATAACTCTAATATATATAATAGACCAAATCATTATGTAATAGGTATAAGACTGTAAGTAAAACATTAACTAAGAAATTAAGACGATAAATGTATTATAGGATTTGTGCCCATTAAAATTGATTTTATTTCCATTTTCTTAATACTTGAAACAAAATCCTTCCCTTAGCATTTCAGCTCTATACTCGTTATACAATACTCCATGTATCTATCAATACTTAGTATTTAAGTAATAAAGTAAACCAAGAAGTTTAAAAGGTAGCCTTCGAAAATAAATTTATAGATTTTGATCTTGGCCTAAAAAGTATTACATAAATGTATATACGTACATACATACATATATAACTCTTTGCACTTTGAAAGTTCACTCCATAATAAAACACCCTAGAAATAAATGCCTTTAATAAAAGTATTTAACTGATATTTCAGAGTACTGAAATAATATACATATTTTATATAATATGTATATTAAAACATGGTTATATACATGGTAGATGATAAATATGTACAAATATACAATTTATTTCTATGATGAACGTGTAATATTTACACGCACAAGCCGTTACACTATTTTGTTTCATTATACTGAACATTAGCAGAATTTTACTAAACAATCATATCATCGTGTGAACATCTTGATTATCGTGCACGCATCGATTTATTAGAGCGTAACTTAGTATTGTGTGTGTGTCGTTCCGCTGACGTGTGCAGAAATTGTAAGTACATTTGGCTGTATAATAAACGATTTTACAAATGGATAAGAATCGGAATTCAATTATGTAGTTTATTATTAAACGTATTGGAAAATCGTTTATTACCCGCACATGTACGAATGTGTATTATACGAAGAGTCGTTGTTTGAAATAGTTCTTTTATACTTGTTTTTGTTTGAATCGCGCTCATTTACATATGTAATACGTTTATGTAAAGCATTTCAAACGTCTGTCTCTCTTTCTATGTCTATTCGTTTACTTTTGCGCCGGTGGATTCCACTGGGATTATCATTTTCACGTGTCGTTTACTCTAACGTTTTGTCTGCCTACTTGGACACGTCTAGGTTTTTCCGAGTGTAGAGAGACGCTCTCGTTAAGACTAACAAACGTTTTTCTTTTTTACTCTTTGTGAATTACTGTTCTTTTATGTTTTTCAAATTTATTTAAGTGAGTAATATTTTTTATTGAGAGAAGTAAATTGTTTTTTTTAGGTCGCCTGTTGAGTCTTTTGAATGATTATTCGTATAAAATTCATTTTTAAAAGACGCAATATAGTGAATGTGAAGTGAAACGAGGCAGAGGTGATCGATAGGCTTCTTCGCTTTTTCTTGTTACGTCTCTCACGTTTTGAAACTTTTTTCTCTCTCTCTCTTTGTAGATAAGTAGATATACATATGTGGTAGAAAATTGCCTGAAAACTTACAGTAAGATTTTTTTTCGTCGCTTAAAAATTGTATTACATATATTAGAATATACGTATGTATATATGTATGTACATATCTATGAATGACGCAGTTACACGAATGAGAAAGTAAATAGTCAATGTTTTTCAGCTTATCTCGTAGACTCAACTCTCAGTTATTTAATTATTCTTGCAATATATTCTATATTTAGATAATTTTAAAACAAGTTTGAAATTTTATTTATTACAAGTTATAATTCCCTTATCTTATGATCTGCTATTAGGATTCTGATAACATTTTGAGGGTCTTTGAATTAATAAAGTAACAAAAGTATTTTTTTCAAAAATTTTAAGTATGTTGAATATATTTTTATTGATTTTTAGTCATTTTGATTTTTTTCAAAAATGTATAATCATATCATATAATAATTTAATTTTTGAAACAAATAATTTCAGTAATGACAGCATACATTATTCGTACACAAATCAACGCTTAAAATGATAAAATTACACGAGTAAAATTCATTACAATCACACATTTCTTTCTTGGTGTTCACTAATGAGTTAATGTTTTGCTTATTATACTTTTTTCTGTTCTCTTTGAAATAGTAATGAAGCTACGCGGGGTGAAATAATTCTTCAGTAATTTATTATTGCTTTTTGGAGGAGATCGAGAATACTTAAGGAATGAACATGAACGATTAATACCAATTGATTTCAATTTCGAAGAAACTGAAAACAAGATTTTTTAAATATAATGTTCAAAACATGAATACATTTTCTCTCATGATTTCAAACAATAACTTATATTACATTAATTTTAATATTATTTCGCTTTATCACATACAAATATAATGTTTGGTGTGTTTGAGAAACAGTGTCGACGAAATGTCATCGTCGTTGATGCGGCAGTGCGGCCCGGGGCGCAAATCCCGTGTGCAAACTTCATTCGTGGACGTTTATCTGCCTTGGGCGGGCCACCGCATCCCATTAAACGCTTAGGCGGCCGTAGCACGCGCTGCCGCCCCCTCCGCCCCTGAGGGGAGACGAGCGCCCCCGGCTCGAACGCCTCGGGCCTCCGCCGTCGCGCGGCCCTGACGCCCAGATTGTACACATCCCGCAGGAAGCTGACGCGCTCGAAATTGCCCCACTCGCCAAACGATTAATACGATCATCTCTGACACATCCAGTACTCGACTATTTTGTTTGATTATACCAGCACATATGTACATATACATACATATGTTCGACGTCATACTGCTAAGATGATTAAATCTGAATTTACGCACATAAATATGTGAATATTTTTATAAAAACAAAAAAGTCAGACTTTGTTTTAATAAATTTTTCAAATGTTTTCACTTGTTTTTATTATAAATATTCATCGCATACATAATTGACTTTTTGGCCATGTATAGTGGCCAAAAATATTTTTTTATGTAAAATAGCTTTCTGTACTATTACATGCGAGCTATTGACGATTGATTGTAAACAATCTTCAAATTGTTGATAATTTTTCGAAATTCCTCAAGTTTCGTAGGAGGGCTCTTTGTAACAATTACTAGTGTTTTTCTTCTAAATCTTTGAATTTTTTAATAAAAAACCCCTCGATGCTTCCTCTAATTATATACAGAATCCTCAGAAACTGGAATGAAAGAATGAAAATAAGTAAAAAATTAGAGTTCCAAAGTACGCTTTATTATTATTGATTTTTATTGTGCTAATTAAACAATGTGAAAATTCGGGCAAACTTTGTTTTAATAGAATAAAAGTAGAGATCATAAAATTTAATCACATTAATTGGATTCGGCTACAATAAGCACAATACGTTTAAAAACATCAATTTGTACAAAAAAGTAAAGAAAACCTATGTGAAAATAGTAGGATTTTTTGACAGGTCGAAACAGTAAAATAAAGTTTTAAAAGGAATGAAATCCTTATAATCTAGTGTACGTATCTTGTTCTTAAACGTCTATACGTTGAAGTTTTTCTACCAAAAACAATGTTATTTAACAATTTAAAATAATCACAAGGAAAGGTTATTTGATAATAAAATGCCGCGAACTAACTATCGTATCACACAAATGACACGATTCGATTGCGACTACATATGGCTAGTGAGCTTAACCCAGGCAAGGTATTGTATTGTAATGTCATATTTATCTATCTGCTTTGGGACCCCAACATAATCCAATTTTAGCGAATTCACTTGATATGCACCAGAAAATTATTTTAGAATACGCAAACGTGGTCTGTTTTCGCCAATTATTGCGAAAATTAAAATTCTTTTAAATACTCCTATATGCACAGCCATAGGGCTTTTCAACCATTTAGCTGATCAGACGGACGTTGACAAATTTAATGTTACTTTTGGTTGGTTTATAGGATCCATTCAGAATAGATATACGTAGTGATGCGTAGGTATAAAATAATTTTAATTCTACATAAATAAGCGTTTTCTTACTGTGAAAAGGCAAAATCCTTTAGCCGAAGACGTGAAATCTCATTACGAGTACATGAACATATAGATGGAATATTAAAATCACGTCGTTTATTTCTGAAGTTTCACTCCTAAATTTCCAGTATAAAAATCGTTTCATTTCCATGTACTTAATTCTGTGCTTTTTAAAAAGATCACTTATTTTTAGATACTCTACAAGTTCCACTATATAATATTTTTTTTGATTTTTAAATGCTTTTTATTATTACGAAATTATGTTCACAATACATCTTATATCTATTTTAATAGCTACTGATCTACTGATCATTTTCTATTTTACAATTTTAATTTAATTTGGTTAGTAATTACAGTATTATATTATTCTAATGTTAATCTAAAGCATAATAGGAAAAAGAGCTCAAAAACCTATTTACAATCCTTATAAATGTTCATAATACATCTAATACATAATATTAATTAAAGACTATCTAAAGTCGATGACCTAAAGCAGATTGTGTTTAGGTAATCTGTGTTTATACCTGAAGGGTATAGACATTTTGTTGTAATCACCGAGACTCTTCACAAGTGTGTTAGTATGGTTATTAGTGATTCTTTCATAGAATCTACTGGTTAGTTTGTTAGTAATGTCTGTAACAAACGGAATATTATATATAGCATGCAGTTTTTTCAGGTTAGTATATATGGGTGTATTATAAATTATTTTAAGGGATTTATTTTGTATTACTTGGAGCTTGGAAAGGTTAGTATTCGAGGCGTTATTCCATACAGGTGAAGCATAGGTTAATAATGGTAATATGAGCGCGCGATATAATTTTATTTTATTTAGCGTTGATAAAGAACTATGGCGATTAAATATTGGATATATTGAGGATATACCCCGCATCGCCTTGCATTTCGCTGCCTCAATGTGAGGTGCCCATCTCATTCTTTTATCAAACGTTACTCCTAAATATTTTATTACTGACTGCCATTTCAGACTTTCTCCAGAGGGGATTTTCAGATCTGAACTTGGCTTATGTTTTCTAACACTAAAGAATATGGCGTCTGTTTTGGTTTGATTAATTTGAATTTTCCACTTAGTGAAGTGTTCAGTCATTGTTTTAATTGCAAATTCAAGATTTTTAAGAATAGTGTCTGGTTTTTTGCTACTTGTGAAGCAAGCTGTATCATCTGCATATAGGGCTATGTGACAGTTTTTTGGAATAGGTATGTCATTTATATATATGGAGAACAAGAGTGGGCCAAGCAAGCTCCCCTGCGGAACGCCAGCTGCGATTATTTTTGGAGACGATAATTCATTATTTACGCTAACCACTAGCTTTCTACGAGTTAAGTACGATTTGATGATGAGAATTAGGTAGTTTGGTATTTTGTTAATAAGGAGCTTATGAATGAGTCCATCGTGCCAAACCGTGTCGAAGGCCTTTTCTATGTCGAGACATACCATTCCGGTACTTCTCTTCATATTAAAGTTCTTCGTCACGTGTTCAGTTAGTCTTGTTAGTTGTTGGGTCGTGGAATGTCCAGTGCGAAATCCAAATTGTTCATTTATTAATTTCTTATTTACGACTTTAAGTAAACGTGTGTAGATTATTTTTTCCAGAATTTTTGAAAGCGTGCAAAGTAAGCTAATGGGTCGATAATTGGCCGGGTTTTTTGAGCTTTTATCGGGCTTAAGTATGGGAATTACGTTGGCTGTTTTCCAGTATTCTGGGAAATACCCGGTGAGTAAACATGCGTTGAATATTTTAGATAGTGAGACTAAAGCTTTAAATGGAAGTTGTTTGATTGTGATGTTATCTATTGAATCTCGCCCAGGTGCCTTTTTATTTTTTAAATTACGTATTATATTTTGGATTTCACACGGATGCACCAATTTTATATTTTTAGTACTGTTAGTGGGAGTTTTTGTGATGATTTTAATGGACCGGTTGACTTTATTATGCGTTGGTATGTGATTGTAATGTTGTGTGAGTGTGTGATGTTTTTGGAAGGATTTTGATAATAGTTCTGCTTTGTCGCAATCACGCGTCACTGAGATTCCTGCATCATCTAATGGAGGAATCGAGTTTTTTGTCCTGCGAATCGCTTTAGCTAATTTCCATAGAGAGCCATCAACTGAGCTCAATTTTTCTAATTTTTTAGACCAAGCTTCATTTTTGATTTCTTTGATTCTAATTTTAATTTGATATGTGAGCTTATTAATTAATGTTTTCAATGCTGGATTTTTTGATGTTTGCCAAATTTTACGGAGTTTATTTTTACTTTTAATTAGATTTGCAACAAAGTCAGTTATCTCTAATTTGTGTTCAATGTATTGTGTCTTAGGTATGTGAAGGTGTTTGGATCGAGTTATTGATTCCGTTAGGTGTATTATGGAGCTGTCGATTTCGGTTTTGTTTGTGAGTGTGGTAGAAGTTAGAATGGTTTGGTCATTTATGTATGACTTGAACTCTCGCCAGTTAGCTCTCCCGTAATCCCAACTATGCTTGATGATTTCCTCGGGTTTCCCGTCGATTGAGAAGATTATCGGGAGATGATCAGACGACAGGGTTTGAAGGGCATTTGGTGTCGATATTTTTGGGCAGTTCTTGACGAGGACAAGATCTAGTGTGGATGGTTGTGAGTTATTTGTGGGATAGTGTGTGTATGTATCCGGATGAAGTAAGATTGTATCTGTTAGTTGAATGTATTTATAAAGAGTTGTGCCTTGTAGGTCAGTGTTTACGCAACTCCATAACGGATGTTTGGCATTAAAGTCACCAGCTACCACTACCGAACTACCAATGTTAAATATTTTGTTAAGATCGGATGCCAATAATCGTTTTTGGGGAGGATTGTAAGCGGATGCTACTATGTGATGGGTGTTGTTAATTGTTAGTTCGATGGCGGTTAGTTCTAAATTTTTTAGTGGCGGAGTTATTACGCGACAATGTTTAATTGACGATTTTATAAAAATGGCAACTCCCCCTCCATGCTGTTCTCGGTCTTCGCGATAGCAGTTAAAGTTAGGTAGGTTAATACGGATATGAGGTTTTAAGAAGGTCTCGGAGATTAAAACTATGTCAACACAGTACTCACCGATCGCCGACTCTAGTTCGTCAATCTTATTCTTAAGTCCACGAGCATTCCAAGCTAGAATGTTCAGGCACCTCCCGTTAATCAAAGACATCGAGATATTCGACAAGCATGAGTGCCAGCTCTAGTTTGTCGGTGCAACCGCTGGCCTTGGCACGAATCTCCTGGAGGATCTTCAACATCTTCGTCATAGACGCCATGGAAGTTAGGTCTGTTGTTGGTTGAATGTTGGGATTGGTTGGTTGGTGGGGTTTTTTAGGGATATTTGGGATATTTGGTGAAGGAGTTTTAATGGTCGGTAGCTTTGGGAAGTTATGATTGTTAACGACCGGGATATTTTGTGGCTGCGCCACTGGGAGTTTCCAAGGGTTGGCTTTGACAATCGATGCTCGATTCTTCCTCGATTCCAGCATTTTCAGATAGCTCTGTCTTTTTGGACAGTCTTTGAAGTTAGCGGGGTGAGATCCTGAACAGCCTGAGCAGACAGCAGGGGTAACTATTCCTTTATTGCATTGTGCGGTGAGGTGAGTGCCGGCACATTTGATGCACTTGGCCTGCCGATTGCAGTTTTTCGCAGCGTGTCCATATTCTTGGCATCTGAAACATTGAGTAATATTTTGTGATTTACTAGTATATTTAACGACACTGACCTTTGTGTAACAGATGTACCGGATTTCTTTAATCTTCTTTGCCGATACCGATGGCTCGAAGAACACCAAGTATAGCTCGGTGGCGTTGCTCCTAGGCTCCTTCGTCTTCATCTGTATGACTTTGGTTACAGGGAATCCCTGTCTGATGATGTCATCTTTAATATCAGCTTCCGGCAATTTCGGCAAGCCACGTACGACACTTTTTATTTCCTTTTCCTCCTTCCTGGAAAAGGTATGGAATTGTCGGTCTGGTGTCAATCCATCCCGAAGTTTTTTAAAGTCTTCAAGACTTTTACATTGTATCTTGACATTATTTTGACCAATGTAAGTCATTGTGAAGTCTTTTATAAACTTCTTGATCGACTCGATCATGCTGCCGTGAGTGCCAGTAGCTGTCATGATGATGGGCGGGATTCTTCCACCGCTTCTGGGGACATCGGAAACTTCCAAGAGCCCTTCAAATTTGTTTTTCTCCTGAATTTTAAATTCAGGAGCAACATCTTTCACGTTCTTTGCCGTATGTTTTGGAAACTGCCACTCGGTCTCCATCTGAGCGGTCTGAGAGCAGCCTGGTTGAGGAGCTTCGGTTGTAGTTATCAGTGTCTTCTTAATTCGCTTTTTCAGGTTGGATCCTCGCATGGTGCCAACATGTGTTCGTTTGGTGTTCGTTTTGTGGGGGGTGTTTGTTTTGTATGTTAAAAGGTGTGGGTTTTTTGACGGTATGGCGTATCGCTGTATTATGAGCGCTCGCACAGAGAGTACGTCTTCGGCACGTCCGTTCTCACGGAGCGTCGAGTGACGAGTGATGACTATATAATATACTTATGTATGAACGTATATACTTTTCCCTGTTGGATAAAAATAAATTAATGATGTAATAGCGATTTGGTTGAGTTGAATTTTGTACATATTTTGTACAAAATTGTTGAATTTTGCACATATTTCTGTCCAAATTGAAAATATCCATAAAAAGTTATATGGATTTTAAACACATAATATACGAGTACGTATTATATCTATAAATACTCGAAAGCATAGAAAGGTATGCATACTGTATATGTTCTCGTAATAGTAATTGAATCATACATCCATACCTATTAGTTCTATTTATAAAATAGTTTGGTCTATTGCCGTGGAAAGTAAAGTTTAATTTCGATTGGTGGAAAGGGTAGGAATATGAAAATATGTATAATATAGACAGAAAGAAATATACATATGCACATTGATTTTCAAATAAATTTCCATTCGTTTTCACTCGATCAATGAGCGTGCTTGCATGGCAAATTTGTTTAGAAATAAATCCCCTTCCATTCATGCATACTGTATATGTTCTCGTAATAGTAATTGAATCATACATCCATACCTATTAGTTCTATTTATAAAATAGTTTGGTCTATTGCCGTGGAAAGTAAAGTTTAATTTCGATTGGTGGAAAGGGTAGGAATATGAAAATATGTATAATATAGACAGAAAGAAATATACATATGCACATTGATTTTCAAATAAATTTCCATTCGTTTTCACTCGATCAATGAGCGTGCTTGCATGGCAAATTTGTTTAGAAATAAATCCCCTTCCATTCATGCATACTGTATATGTTCTCGTAATAGTAATTGAATCATACATCCATACCTATTAGTTCTATTTATAAAATAGTTTGGTCTATTGCCGTGGAAAGTAAAGTTTAATTTCGATTGGTGGAAAGGGTAGGAATATGAAAATATGTATAATATAGACAGAAAGAAATATACATATGCACATTGATTTTCAAATAAATTTCCATTCGTTTTCACTCGATCAATGAGCGTGCTTGCATG
Source organism: Arctopsyche grandis (assembly GCF_051622035.1). Classification (NCBI taxonomy): domain Eukaryota; kingdom Metazoa; phylum Arthropoda; class Insecta; order Trichoptera; family Hydropsychidae; genus Arctopsyche; species Arctopsyche grandis. The sequence continues at coordinate 16,102,483 of NC_135364.1, forward strand.
GCAAATTTGTTTAGAAATAAATCCCCTTCCATTCGTATGACTAAATATTTTTCAATTTTTATTTATGGATGTATCAAAAATACTTTTCTTCCACGTAGTCGGTAGCGTGTCCAAATTTAACGTCTCGTTAGCATTCTGTGTATCGCACGAAAACATTTTCTTTCGCAATATAATAACGCACGCTGTGTTTCAGCAAACATTTTTCAGATATTTTTAGACTGATTTCGAATTTAAATTCGACGTCCAAACTATAATCTGTATCATCCTATCTGAATTATCTGATTCTCATTTAAAACATAAGCTCTCCAAATTGAAATACTTTCGACGGGATCACTGTTGCTCTTCAGATTTATCGTTAGGACCGCTTTTCTGTTCTCAAGTTGAATCTCCAGAATTAAAATATTATACAGAATGTATATAATATATACATATGTACATTGTATGTTTATCTTCAAATTTTCAATCCTTAAATCCTTTTTGACGAAATTTTCCTTTCATTAAATGAAATTAAGTCGTATCACATAATTACTCAAATTTATCTTTCTAAAAACTTGAAGCCTAATATTACGGTCTACATACAAATATTAAAGTATGTACTTTAACTAGCTGCCATTTTTTTCTTAAATTTTATACAAAAATTGGACATATTTTGATACAATGAACGTATTCGAAAGTTTAAAAGAAGTCACACAAATGTAAAAGCTTTGTATGACAAACAAAAGTTAAGGGGAAATATGCTTGTGCGGTTCAACTTTTAACTGATGTTTTCCTTACGGTATATGGATATTGGGGAGTTTGCAAAATTCTGTATCGATTGTATTGAAATTCCTTTTATGTAATTTATTATTTACAACACAGTTTATACATATTTATTAACGTTTTCTTTGAAATTCACCGCCACACTATAATTCTCGATAACAGGTAGTGTTTACCGAGCGCGTTACTCTTCGCCAACTATCCTGTTCGCGTCTTATCTCACCAGCTTTGTTTCCCATATCTTCCATTGACTTTTACCCACACAATACGGTAATATCCCGGTGGTGGTAGCTGTTTTCAGCACAATAGTGTTCTGCGACCAGACCTGCAACAGCCGGTAAATGCGCCTCTGAAAGACGACCGGATGAAGGCTTACATTTCACCGCCTATTGTAATGTTTAAGTGCAATCTGGACCACCAGTCGCTTTCTAATGTCGTACGTCTACTTTTATATGTACCTTTGTATGTTTTCGCATAATCTCAGTCGCATTGTTGAACTGTTCTTCTGTTGAAAATTAATATCTTTTCCGAAAGGGCGCAAGTTACACAATGGCCAAATCGAGCTCACGGTGCACTATAATGGTTTGGTTTGTGTTTGAATTAGACTTCAATACCATTTAACGAGCTTATATTGTAGCTGTGAGATCTATTTATGTATATTATAATGAAACAAATTATATACGTCACAATCAGCTGGAGGTTTGATTCCGATTAAACATATACCTATATACATGTATGTATATATGTATGCTTCCGTCTACATAAGATTAGGACTGGTATTAGAAAATTATATAATATTTAAAAGTGACATGCGTCCACTTTTCTTCGTATCGAGAATATTTCGCAAAACATAATGTTTTGCATTTTACAATATTTAAAAATACTGGTAGCCTGTAATACGCTTACTCTGCTTTACCAAGATTCTGGACATATCGAATTAAAATAAGAAATAACAATATATCAATTAAATCAAACAGATATAGTGTTTTTGGAACTGAAAATTGGACTTTTGCCCTTTTGCCTCAAATAAATCGGCTTCTATAAAGATTGTTTCGATTTGTATTTTACCTACATTCTTAACGCCATTATTTGATATAATAGAATGAAATTTATATTCGAGTAAAATTGTTAATCAGGAAATTTTAATCGCACATACTAATCCAGTCGCATGTTGAAGTTCAACTCGCGATTCCATAGGGATTAAACGGACATACTGAGTTAGTAATTCTGAATATCACAATTCTACTTTACTCTGGGGATTTTGCAACCGATTGCATGTTGAAAGAACGTAGTTTATTTACATTACAGACTGCTGCGACACTAACGGCCGGTAAAAGTCAATTAAAAAGTTTCCCACGAGATTGATATAATTTGAACGTGTTTTACGAGAACTTTTTTGTGCGATTTTGCGAATTTTGAACGCAAAACGCTGTTTTCCGAGTCGGGTGTGGGTGGCTGACGTCAATGCTCAACAGCATTTTACCTGTTGCCTGAAAAGTGCTCTGAACATGCTAAGGCTCTCTCTTCCACAGCTTCTTTCACCCTGTCTATTTTTAGTTTTTCCACTCGTTTATTTCCATTGAAACGCTTTATTCTTTTATGACCCACAGTTTTTAATGAATTTCGCACGTTTAGGAAAACAAGTAAACAACGCGTGCGCAAACAGAATAAGCGAAAATGTCTGGTGTAGTTATAAAATAAATTAAGCATTGAATTACATTTATTTTATTAATTGATAATTGTAAACATAATGTATTTTGATTTATAGTACTATTATTATTGTCAAGCTACAGCTTTTTCTGTAGAAATTTTATGCAAAATGCAGTTTTACATTTTGTACCCATTTCAATATCATTCTTGTTGGCTTGATTCTTAGCCGTAATTAAATTATTTATGGCTGTAATACTTTCTATAAAAGTATTTATGCACATAAGAAAAAGCTTTCCGGTGTCGTATTTACGGTATAATCACAAGAATGCGTTCAAAGTGAACTATCATCGACAAACGATTTATTTAAAAAAAATCAAACGATATAACACGCTCGCGAGCATTTTATATCGCATTATACATACGTATGTATGTATAAATGCTTATACGCTTTGAAACACTGTATTCGTTTCATGCTGTTATTACAAAGTTTCTTCAAAGTAATTATCATAGTCCAGAACAATTTGCTTTTCTCTGCGTGACCATAACTGCCTCTATATACACAATTCTCATTTGTTTTGCTACTTTAGCGACATTTCCAATTGCAACCAACGGTCGACAAGTTTAGCGTAAATTTTCGCTTTGTAAGGTGCCGGGTGTGTGCGAATTGATTGCTCCCTAGCGCACAATCGTCCTAACTTTCTACTAAATTATCATTGTTATTGCATTCTGCAGCGGTGCACTTACTATTCGGTATATTACGTGCTGTATAATTTGAATTTTCCCCGCTGAAAAATCATTTTGGATGATTTTGTCATATATTACATTTACGAGGACATTAATCTTAATGTTTAATCAGTTAAGAATTGTTTTTGCCAGCTTCGGTATAAGTACCATGCTAAAACTATCAATTTTGTAGTGGATCTCTTTGAATGGATGAGTATTTTATAAATTTAATTTATAATGTTTCGATAAAATATGAATAATTTTACACTCCATTACTCGTCTAATGTTAACTTTATATGTATGTACGTACATAGTATATCAGTTATGTGGTAATCAAAAGAAAAATTAATTGCTGTTTGCAAAATTTGTTACTGCACAGTCGTAGCATTACTCATATCCGTAGCCAGAATTCTTTTAAAGGGGGCTTTGTGAGTATTACTCGCGTTGTGAGTATTGTCAAATCGTAACCCCTTACCCACGGCATTTACTTCTAAATCAATGGTTTTTTCCAAATATTTTTTGTCGTTCGCTGTAATTATGTTCTTATTATTTATTGTTTTAAGTTAAAATAAATCTTTAAATTATTTTGTAATTCCAAAAGATGATTCATGGATTACAAATGAATGTATTATAAAAGTACATATTTGCTTTGGTATTTTGGTTTAAGTTATTCTAGAAATTGCGACTATCAAAATTGCCTTTTTCATATTTTTTATTACAGTTTATGATGACATTTTCCTAGGGTTTAACCGCAGTGAAAAATTCTGCCGCAATAGGTTGCTCTTAACGCTGAATTTCATACACTAGAAAAGCGAATGCAAGTCGAGTGGGTCGACTGCAACAACAGGCGTGATTATTGCTGTCTGCCAGCTCTCTTCGCTGCACTTCAACAACTGCAGCGAGGGACCGTCTGATAAATAAATATGAGGGAAAAAAACCTCATAAAACATTGCATCTATCCAACTGCGGATAATTAACAGATACATGTATCAACTGGGAAAAATACAACCAACCAAAGACTATTCGATATATCCGTACTGCAGATTGACCCTATAGGTACGTACCTATAGGGCCAATCGCGAACGCAAACCGAGTCAGTAATGCATAAGTACTTCGTTAAACTTGTTTCCTTTGTTTGAAACGGCAATAAAATTTAGCCAGCTCAGGTTATACAGCTTGGAACGCAAATAGTGGATTCAATGCAACAAATATTATTTCATTTAAATGTACATATTACATGGATAACCTAAAATAATATAACTTAGATTAATTTCATTGATATAACTGTAATACATGATTCATATGATATTAAGTATCAGTAATTTGCAATTTAATTTAAAAAGTTTTTATTTAGAAATGTTTTTTGGAATATACATATATACAATTTCACATTCATACTAGGGATTGCAATTTATCGTCAAATTGGATTATTTACCGTTAATCGGGAAATAATTTCTCCCATTAACGGCGTTTACCGATAAATGGAAAAAAACGAGGATTAGATAATTGTACTTTTCATAAAAAAAATTAACCTAGATTGAATAATTTAAAAGAAATCTCATGTGAATAATGTCATATAAATAAATAAATTCCATTCATAATATAGTAATTAATAACCTGTAAACAAAATAGAAATATGATGAGTATGCCTTGCATAATTTCGCTCAAAATTTTAGTTATTTTGGATATTGAATACTGAAAAATAAACAAATTCCAGATTACCTAATCCAAAATACGCCATTTGCATCGATTTATAATAAGCTTAATAAACATATATCTACTTGCTTCGCGATAAAATAATTACAGATGGCGAAATTTTGTCAATTTACCGGTAAACCGGTAATGTAATTCGTAGTACATACGAACCAATGCTTCAAATTTGTACTAGATATGTACATATGTATGTATGTAGCTTCCGAGTACATAGGTAAGGTAAAATATCCGTACTGCAATTCTTCTAATTAAAATTTTTCTTCTATTAGTTTTGTCTTTTGATTTTCCCAAATCCAAATTATGTATGCCACCTCACTGTACTGGCCATTTTTATTTTAGTAAAAATAAAAGCTTCTTACAATCATGCCCTAATAAGTGTTAAATGCCCATCAAAATATCATCTGAATACTGAATCAAAATATTGTCTGAAAAGCATTATTAACCTCTTTTTGATTCACTGTAAATTAATGAAACAAATTGCTTCGTGACTTGTGATCCACTCGGTATACGGTATACATACATATATGTATACCTTGCACGAACATACAATTCTAGTTGAATTTGTAAGGTGAGGTTAAAGCCCGGCGAACTGATGGTTCTTTTCATACTTCCTCGAAACAACTCATTGATGTTATTATAGCATAATATATTATACAAAGTAAGGAATGCCATATTTAATACCACCGATAAACGGTCATTAGTGTACTTGATTCAACACCTTTTCTGTCTCTGCTGTGTTTTCATTCGTGACGTAGCTTGTATTGTACAACTGCTTGATAACGAGTTAATCCTAACCAGGGGGGAAATCTTCTCGTATTAAAAAGACGAATAACCGTTTTATTCCCTTCTACCTCATTTTCAATGAAAAATACATTCACTTCAACAATGGTCGGTGAATTAAAGTGATAAAGGAGATGTGCGCGCTCTCAACGACACGAATTTAATTAAAATACAAAAATCCTCGAAATTATTTTACACGAATCTACTCTTGTACGATGTCCTCTCAATTTCCTGCTTTTATAATCGGGTGTTTAATCTGCGATTGTTATCGTTTCGGTGTCGGTTCATCTTCCTATGGTGCGAATCTGCCACGTGCGTTTTAAATTCTTTGTAATTATCCGTTTTTATCGTTGAATGAATTCGTCAAATATTTGCCGAATAATAATTACTCCTGGGCGTTTTGTACACAAGGCGGAAAACCCAGAGAGAGAGGAAGTTTCTTTGTGATGCTGCGAGCCGAAGAATGCGTTTGTTGAACGCGAGAAGCTCGCTTATCGCAGAAAATAGACGAAAACTTTTCTTTTTACCATTTTTTTTACTTTTTAATTAAAATATTCGGCCGAAAATATCTCTCGACAAGCAAACCACTGCATAAAAGATAATATTCACCCTTATAAATATTTATTATTGAACTTTTTTTCTTATTTTTTTTCAGTAACACTTATTTATTCATCTATCGCGGACATTAGCGGTTAAATTTTAGTTTAGACTTTAATTTTGTCTATTTACGCACAATTAATTTTTCTTTATTTCCACATCGTGGAAAAGTATTCCCTACCCGCTTGTCCTCCCGACTCCATTATATGTATTATACAAGAGATCCCCCTTTGTTATGCTTTTCCAAGTCGGTAGCCTGGGTTTACGAATGTAACGAGCTTTTAGTGTATGAATTTAGATATGAAAATGTTTGTAAATTTGTCGTAAGTAATGAAGATGTCGGTGTTGTGAAAGCAAAACAGTGTTTGATGAATGATTTTAAAAAATGTTTGGTTGCATACATGTGCATATTTTGTCAGTGAGAAAAGTGGTAAAATTGCCCAAAATTTTGCGCCTTCATATTCTTCTCTTCATTCTAATATACATATGTATAACTTGTATACATATGTAACTATACATATGTAAATATACAAGTGTCTATATTTGTTTCAGCGTTTTAAAAGTTTTCTATTCACCTTAATAAACCATTAAAAACATATTTCGGAGTATTTTTTAATATATTTTTTAATATATATATATATATATATATATATATATATATATATATATATATATATATATATATATATATATATATATATATATATATATATATATATATATGTATATATGTATATATGTATTATATGTATGTATGTTTATAAGTATCTTTGTTTGGGTTGATTTTTTTTTTCGATTCAAATAAATTTTATAAAAAAACAAATTAATATTTACTATTAGATTCGCCATGTATACGCTGTTTATAATACAAATACTGAGCGAAGCCGGGTAAAACAACTAGTATATTATATATTTATGTATGTATATATAATATATTATATACATATGTATATACGTTTGCCAATATATCTGATTTCATTGTGAAACGGTTCCTCAAATTGGCAAAAATCATCCTACCTGCTATGTCACAAATATCTGAATTTGATTTATGTACAGTGTGTAAAAATGTATGTACAAGTCTAAATCCATGGATGTCTCAATGGATTAATTAATGAATTGATTAATTGTTAATTTTATGTTGTTCGGCCTCTCGAAATACATCGATTTGTGTATTAAAAATGCTGCAATGTTTGTAATTAATTGTCTAGGAAGACGCATTGAGGTCTACCTGTTAGGCCTTCCTGGTATACATATTTTTATTTTTATTTTACATATATACCAGGAAGGCCTTACAGGAAAATCCCAATGCGCCTTCCTGGCCAATTACAAATACAAATGCAGCATTTTTTTATTATAATTCGTTGAATTGCGAGACACTGAAAAAACTCGCAAATTAACGAGACATCTATGAATTGTACATAAATTCTTATTGTACATCCATCAAATTTCAAATAGTGGTGACATAGTAGGTAGGAAGGATTTTTGGCCAATTTTTTTTTCCGGGAACCGTTTCAACAATGAAATTAGAGAAAATTGGCAAACTCTGATAGGAAACGATCAACCTGGAGTCACAAATCCAGGTCTGACCAACAGCATACTCTGAAAAATTCATTTTCATTCAGGGATAGAACCCGGCACCTTCTTGACGGTAAGCAGAAGCTTAACGTCCGAGCTATGCTGCTGCTATTATCTATGTAAAATAAAATATAGTGTGGGGTTCCGTTCAGTCATGACCAATTTTTATTTGTCATTTTGGGATTATTTTTGCCTTTGGCGGTTGACCTGTCAATCTTTATTTCGTTCATTATGAGACTAACTGTTTGCAAATTAATGTATCGCGTTAAAAATGATTGAATCCAAATTTAACTATGAAACAAGGACTATGTCAATTGAATTTTAATCCGATAACTTTTCTGTCTACTATATTTTGCATCTAATGTGAATCAAAAAGAACGTTTATCAAAGGAAAAACAAATGGAAATCACTCTAATTTTAATTATCTTAGTAATAAAATACGATGCTATGGACCGAATTGTTTGAACAGGCTAAAAAATTGATCGAATTAGTTTTTTTTCCTTCGCGATACGTTTCAAATGAAAGAAAGCGGGTTTTTCGTTTCATTCTAATTAACTTATTGGATAAAATTTGATTCGGATGGCTCGTTTGGAATGACCGGACCTCGTCAATCCCGGGACCTACATACATATGTACATACATACATATCTATCAGTATCTTCCTCTATCTACATACATAACACTCACACACTTAACATTAAATGAAATTCAATTTTGAACGTATCCCTCGTCAGGGATCCAAATTAGATTTCTCCTTTATTCATATAGCTGTCGCTGAAATGAGTTTTTCACGTTTGAAACACTATCCAAATATCCATATACTTACATATGTACATATGTATCTATGTATATACACGAAGTTACCCACACTGTTTTCCGTTTTCGGTCCAGAAAGTTTTCATCTTACTATCACGTCCCATCATCCTATTCAAGCGCGAATCAACAGAACGAATAATCACGTTATTTAAATGCATTTAGAATGTGCTCTCTCAATGGTATAATTCTGGCTTTGCGAAACGTCACGCGATTTACTCAAATCTCTGGAGTGAACGCGTTCGCGTGCCAATTTGTTACTAAGTCGAAATTTGATTATGACGCTAACGAATTGTTCTATGCTGAAAACGTGTGAAACGATTAATTTATGTATATGAGATGTGATCAATAAATTCGTAGTAAAAAATGGCGAATTCACTGTCTCATTTTCTTTTCGTCCCTCTAAAGCAAGACGTCTGAGTAAAATTCAATATATGTATAGTAAAAATGTTAAATATTGTGAGAGGTTCTGACATTGAAATCAAAATTAATACAAAAATCTATACAAAATTTAATAATTAATTTTCAAATTCAAATACAAAAAATAAACGAAAACAAATGATTTTTTTAATAACCAGTTTTTTCACAATTGTAAATGTCTTCTTGTCTTTCACAAGAATTTTAATTACGACTAATCTTACATTCTCATTGTTTCAAAGTTGGTCATGCCGATATATAGAAGGTTCATTATAGCGATGGGATATGATACATTATTTGCGCATTCATTATTTTTGCATGAAAACTTAAATGAGTTTTGTGATTAATTCTTTGATTTCTTTCTTTTCAGGTACGTGCATTTTTACCTATTTCATCTTGATTCGAGTATACATATGTATTCTGCATGGTGAGTTTTTTTTTTATTTCGACATCTGCTTTTCTTCAAATTGAATATTCTAGGCGGTTGTATTCGTAAGATTACTTAGGGAAATTTCTCTCCTCTCAAATTCATTCCTTTTATTGGCGAAGAAACTGAAATGCTGTCACTCAAACGGGATTTTTGAAGCAGTAGTATCTCTCGCTCAACGTTGAAACAATATTTGCATTCTTTCTATTCGCCATATATATTTTTTTTTGCCTCTGGTTGTTTGTGCAGTATGAACTCGTGCGAAAAAGATTCGCTTTGTTCCACGTAGTCTTTTTTGCATCTCTTTTTGTAATTGTACAAAAGACTTCTTCTTTTCCCGTTTCACTTTCATCGGACAAGTTTTCCCGTTTTTTGCCCTCTTGGGTGTGTTTTTTTCACTCCCCTGCTTTTGCAATGCGATTAAACATTGCGAAAGATTACGTCAACTTACATAATGTACGGACATTTTGAAACGTTATATTACTTAGAAAATCCTTCGTAGTATTTTTCTTACCGCAGGTACGCTTAGTATGATACTCTCGAAATGAAATTTTATTATATAATACACGTGTTGATGCAAAAATTTCGCACAAACACGTGTTACGTCCCTTTATTGTTTCCAAACCGTACAAGTTCCCCCATAACTCTGTGAGCGTTTTTTATTATTTTTGAATGTTCTAAAATCTACACTTAGATATTTTATTCCCCACCCCCCTGGGAAAAAGTATGTAATAATGTTTTTATCGTGCACGTACTTATAATAATTTGTCTTATGTGAATTAAGACCGTCTACGCAAAGGGGCACCCCTCGTAGCACATAAAATCTCCTGAAAGAAGAAGTTATTGGGTCGTTCTTGTTCTAATAAGATTCTTTTTATTGCTAAAGCTTCTTCCATTACGCTTTCTGATGTATAACAAAATTAGACCAAAACTTTGTACGCAGTCATGTCGATGTGATTCAATTATTCAGAGTGGGGAAAAGTCACTTTATAATTTGGTGAAACTGTCGTTTTTTTACTATTTTTTTAGATTTAGTTTATAAACAAAATGTTGTTTTATCATACAATTTTTGTTGATTTCACAGTTCACTCCCTCGTCCTACTCGGTTTATTGGGCTTTTCCTATTTTTATGCATCGACAGTTTTTTCACTTGTCTGCTGTTCTAAAGACGAATGAAAAAACTCTAAACAGCAGTTTTATTCAATTCGAACGTCGACACATTTATTTAAAATTTATGATGAGTTTAATTAAATTAAAATCGAAAACTTCAAAACAACATTGTTTCAGAAATTTATGTGAGATATTTTCACTAACTATAGAATAAATAGAATAAATATGTATGCTCATATATATTTTAATACCAACTCCTATTCAACAAATTGTTTAAGAGTATTTTGAATTAAACGCAATCATAGAGTGTGAGGGGAATATCATTCACCCTCCCTAGGGACATCCATTCGGTTATATTACCTACGCTTTGAACCCAGAATGTTGGATATGTATGTATGTATGTATAATATAACGTTGAAGGCAACAAAGAGGATTAGGTACAACCTACTCTCATGGCCGCTTCACCGAGTCTATCCATTCCATAGGTTTTGTATCGTCTCAAAGGACGAATGTTTTGCGTTTTGCAACTCAGAAATAACAACCACTACGATATAAATAGTCTATGTACATTTATAAAATACTCGCCGATTAAAATATCTAAGAAATTGTCCCCACCGAGTACGCCGTAAATCAAGCAAGTTCGATTTTGATTTATGTCTTCGTCATAGCCCTATTTTTCACATGTCGCCTTAGAAAAGAAACAGTAAGTGTGTTTCCTTGTCTTTTAGTAAAAATACACGCGTGACCGGAAAACGAAGTTTATTTAATCTGCTAGTTTTGTCTGGTAAAAATCACAACCACACTTTCACTGGTCTCGCAGTCCAGAACGACGGGGTATCGACTTCTCAAGACTTTGATCTTTAGGAAGTTATGGAAATATATTAAATATCTATACTCTTGTTTGCAAAATATTTATGCGGATATATATGTACATATGTATTTCAATTTCAAAGTCGATATAGCGAACATATATATGTAGTTTTCGTAACTTAATTAATATTCCTAGTGCGAGATTCCCATTTCGAGTATATTTTTTATTTCTTGGGAATAAAGTCGGAATTATTGCGGAGACTTGTATCGTCGAGATTAAGACCGCTGTAACTGTTAAATCAAGAAAGTTTTCTTCGAACGGTATCGTTTGAGCTTCTTTTATCATCTTTCGGATTATACTTCTCTTACTACTGTATTTTCTTCTTTTTTTCTCTTTTAACTTCCTACTATTTCTTTCGTTGTAAAAATACATACATAGTTGCAAACAAAATGTGTTATCTTAATAAAATTTGTCGTTTATTTAAATATTATAAATCGAAACTAAGTAACAAAATACACAACCTAAAATCATTATAAGTGCGCTCTTTTAATGACAGGAATGCTGTGTACAATTCAGAGGGGGGAAATGTATATTCGAAGGAAGCCTAGGGGATCATTTCTCATTATTTTTGATAAACATCTCTACTATTGTGGTTTATAAAAATGATAAATGTGCAATGTACACGTAGACCATGAAAGTTCTTTCGTCTTCAGTGAAACCAAGAAGTCTGTTGATCTTTCATGTACTAGGCAACGCGCGATGGTTGCAATTGTTTGAGAGGGAGGTATAGGGAGAGAAATGTAACTCATTTAAAAATTTTGTTAACTAGTTATATTTATTTTTTTAGTATGTAATTCTGCATATATGTACATATGTAAATTGTAAAAAAAATTACTTAAATATCTCCCAAAATTGAAAATCAGAAATGGTTTCTGTTTAGTCAAAAATGTCAACCTTTTGTCAATTTACATATGTATACATATGTGTACATGCGTACTTAATGCCTACATATGTGTATATGTACATTCAGTATTTATATTAAGTGTCGATGTTAAGTTTTATTTTTGCACCGTCTAAAACTTTTAAGACCTACTTCACAAATTCTGTCTTATGTAAATCATATTTTCGAGTAAATTATCTTATTATATATGTAATAAATTGAAAAGCTTAGCGAGCTATTACAAGTAAATTAATCCATCCATTTCAGAGGTCCCTCGTGTTAATATCTCGAATAATTACCACGATAAAATCCGAAAAATATCACACAGCAAACAGGCACACGCGCCAAAAACCCCACAGCTTTAGTTAAAAGCTCGCTTTCGTTTCGTTAATCGCTCGGGGGAAAAATACGAGGGCGGTCGTGTAATGACAGAAGCTCAAACGAGTCGCGGCGACGAGCAAACGTAATTTAATGGCTGCACTTATTCCGCAAAATTGTGTCGCCGCTGCGTTTAATTATGCAAATTTCATTTCTGCGATTCGTTGCATTCCCCGTTCCCTTCCTATGTATAAGCCACGCGTTTAATCTGCCAGGTTCCCCGCGAGTCACTCTCGGTGTCACAATTCGTGCAGATGCCACTCCACCTTGTACTGTAATTAAATTAACATATTTTTCTCGATAGCGGTAGTGTCCAACGTTATCGTTAACATAATCGATTTGAAACAATAGAAGAGTCTGGAATAATTCACGAACATTAGCATGTGTATATTGTACATATGTATATACATACGTATATTACGACAATATGCAGTTTATTACAATCTTTGTAGGCTGCGTACGCGTTCATTCATATATGTATATACACATGATATATGTATGTATTTATATAAGCAACTTAAATTTGAATGAATATTTCAGAGAATATTAGTTGTACTCTTCATGAGTAAGCGACAAGGCGACGGCTGCCACCTGACTTTTTTCCGGACTAATACGACATGAAAAAATCTGACAGCTTGTTGTTACGGCTCAGAATTTCGAATGGTAACGAGAACGGCTAACAATACGCAAACTCCATGGCGTCCTACCCCAAGAGGAGGATGACTTTTGACCAATCTTATATACAAAAGATGATATACACATGTACGTACTTTGTCATAGTACAGATTATCTACGTGACTACATTAGTCGATGTATTGTTTTGGAGTATTAGGTAGCATATTCAGTACGTGTCGTCATTGATCGTTCTTTACGCACTCGTATGGAGTGGAGTGTGTGTCATTGTGGGCGATAAGCGAGCCAAATGTTCGTTCGAAGCTCAGACGCCGGCCTAATCACAGCTCTGTCGTAAAATTGCCGGTCGTCGCCAGCCGGGGAAAGGGAAAGCTCTGGGCGAAAGCTCGTAACGCGAAGCTCACAAAAGAGAAAGCTTCGGGAGATGGGATAGACGCGGGAGGGAGGCCGCTTCCCCCTCGCCGAGCGCGAGACTTTCGCGAGAACTGCCTTTTTATTGTAACTTACGGCTATACTTCATAATTATATGTAGGCTTGCAAAAGCTCGACGCGATTTTATTTATTCTCGTCGGTGTAATATTCGTGCGCGTGAAAAGTGCGCTTTTATTGTGTTTTTCCGGTTTTCCAGACTCATCCCCTTCGCTTTTCCGGCCTCCGTTGTTGGGTTGGTTAGTCTAATTCGATTTGAATAGACGTGGTTAGAGTCTAGAGTGGTTGGTCTCCATTTTACATATGTACGTTCAAAAATTCAATTAACTGGATGCACGATTTCGATTATGGGTCAAATTTTCGTTCATAAATAGTTGAACATCCTGTAATGTCAAACTATCTAACGAACTAGCACTGCACTCAATAACTCGGCTGTTAATATGACTTAAAAATAATAATAATCTAATATATAATTTCGATAGAGACTTTGTATCTACATATGTATGTATGTTTGTTTTTTTGGTTCGTAGAATCTGTGACGTTCAATTTAATAAAAAACAAATGAATATTCAAATAAATTGAAATAAAATAAAACTGTTCAAATAAATTTAAATAAAATAAAACAATTCAAATAAATTTAAATAAAATAAAACTATTCAAATAAATTTAATAAAATGTTTACTATTAGATTGGCCATGTTTAAGCAGTTTATATTAAAAATACCGAGTGAAGTCGGGTAAAAACACTAGTTTGTAATATTTCTATGACCTTTGATAGAAAGGTCTTAAGGTTGAATTGCTTCGTACGAAGATATTTAAATTTATTTTGGGTTATATATCGACTTAAAAAAAATATACTAGATTAATTAATGTATTTGTATGGCCAGTTGTCGGTTAATCAATTCGTTCAAATCAATAACAATATTCGTTCGAGAGTCCATACATTGTTCCTTTGAGAGAATATGAAATTTTTCTTTTGAAAAAACGCATTAAATTAATAAAAAATGTTTACATTTTACAAATGATTTATATAATACGAAAACACAGGCGAAACTTTTCCCCGCATCAAACACACATAAACCACGATAAACGACTCGCGGACCACACTTTGCGCTCCGTTGAATCGCAACAACAACGTGATGAATCTACAAAGTTGGCGGTTTTGTATCATTATTTCAATGCTAAATATATCTTTTTCATTCCTCGCTTTGCTTTCTCCATCCGCGATCATCATCTTCGTACAGCAATCACACGCTATACCACACCGATGTGTTTATGTATACTTATGTACCTACTACACACCACATGTACCTATACATATATTCTATTATCGAACATTAGTCGCGATATACGCATTTAAGAATGTTATCGGCGGTTGGTGGCCCCTTAGCACCCTCGCCCCCACTCTGCAATCAGCCCACACACATACCCTCTCGTACAATTGCGTATAATTCGTATAGCAATATCGGTGTCGGCGTTACGTGAATATAGGTCGCCCGGGAACTTGGTCCTGGTAAAAGCGAAAGCACAACAGCTCGTGCCCTACAACAGGACGAGGGTGAGGATCCTTTCACCCTCACTCCCCCCCCCCCTTAGTCCTTCTTCATACTGAAACCCACCCCGTATTCCTCCCAACTTCGTCGATCTCCGCGGGGGTGGACTTTCTCTCGTGTCGCACACACCAATTGTCGTATCCTACGGTATATATCCGTATCCTCGACGTTTTTACTCTCCACCGTTTTCCGCTAAACTAGGTCAGTTTTTCCATTTTTTTCTCCGCGTTGCTCTTCTTTATTTTATGGCCGTTTTCAAATCAAGTCGCGTATTTGAATTTTTCATCGTCTGACGCCATATCATACGATGTTGAAATTTAGATTCTCCCCTGTATAAAAAGGTCTCATTTTCTTTTTTTATTTGTAGCTTTTTTGAATGCTTTTCAACAGCCATTCGCCGATTTTTGAGTAAATTCAATTCGTGTGATATTCCGAAGTGCGAAATAAATTCCATTGTACAAAACTAGGCTTTTATATAAACCGTACCTCTACTAATTTAATGTGTTTTAGCTACATATTATAAAGAATAATTTACAATAATTTTTTTTTCTTGGTAAAAGTATTTTAATATTTCGTAAATAATGGGTCGTAATCATTGTCTTTTATTTTATTTTTTTTAAATATACATTCAATAACTAAATAAACGGATTAAAATATTTTCATTGATATTTTATTACAACTTTTAGTTAATCTTGTGTAATTTTGACATTATCACATTTATAATCAGTACAGTAAAATCAGAATTTTTAAAAATATAAATGCATGATTTCAAGTATTTTTACTTAAAAAAAAAAACAACTTTGTTTATTTGCTCGGTTGGCTTAATAATAATTAAATGTCGAATTTCTTAAATATATCTCAGCTTACTGAGCCCTCGAGCTTCAAAGCTTTCTGTCTCTTCTCAATTCTAGAAGCGTTGATCCAACTTATAATTAATTTTGGAGGGACTGTACCCTGAAAGCTTTACCTCGATTTTATACCTCGTTTCGAACAGACTTTATTCACTTACTTGGCATTCATATAAACACTGCTAAAATAAAAAGAATAAAACAAAATAAATTAAAATCCTAGTGAAGTATCCTACCGCTTTTATTCATTCACATAACATCTAGTTTTTAAATAGAGTTTATCTTGCATTTTATAAGTCAGTCTGGTAGGTGATTAAACTTTCCTCTTAAATTTTAGTTTAACTCAGAGTATAAATAATCTCACAAAATGTTTACATTATATAACAAACTTTATCTCAAATAATTTCGAATACTATTTTTCCTTTGAAAAGTGTTCCTTCTCTCTGAGAAAGTTTCTCGTCGGCGAATCAGTTTTCAATTAAACTTTTTCCGTCCATCGATTTTTATCTACTTCAATTATCGCGTCACACCGAGAGATGGGCATTATAACTGTCAAAAATAATATAAAAAGCTTTCATGATTGATCGTATTTATTTGACCACAAATTCACTACCAACAATTATTATGAAAAGAAATTTTCGTTCATTTTCAAACTTATACATATCTTCTTTACATACATACATATGTATGTACAATTATAAAGATACATATGTGTAAGTAAATTGGACATACTAATGATTATATGCAAACCATAACATACCTGTGTCTCTCTATTAAATAAACGTTTATTTCAAAGGAATTTCATTTATATAATAAAAATCACAAAATCGTTCTGTCCCCTTAGGAATTTTCACCGAGAGTGGAGGTCATAGAAATAAATTAACCTCATAATTGGGTCACGAACAAGAAATGGCTGAGGAGCAACGATCTAATATTATATACGGCGAATTATTATCCAGTATCATTACGGCTTGTGTGTGGATTGTAGAATACACTTCATAAAGGATTGCGGTAGTCCTGACAACGGTGTAAATTATTATTACGAATATACCATTGGACCCACTACTGTTACGGTTTGCGGCCTTAGATACATACATACATATGTATGTATAAATGAGAATGCACAGTTAAATCTATCTACGTATGTATGTACATTCTACATTATGTTGTATATCAGTACTGTGAAGGAGGTTTTTTATGTATCTGCAGGGGATGAATCGGGTTCGATTTTGACAAGGACTTTGGGAAATGAACGTGTGCGGAAAAGGACAATTAAGAGGACAAATGAAGCAGAAGGGTCAGCAGTATAAATAAAAGGGAAACTATCAATATACGCCCGTGTAAAATACCTTTGTACTTTTGTTCGGCCGTCTTCTATTTTCGCGCACCATTCACCTTCTTTCATCTTTGTCGTAATCGAAAATTTGTCCTTCGATATATTGTCTGGGCTACAGAAATTAACTTTATCATACGATATAAAAATGATTCAATAATACAAACGTAATCTATGACTTGATTCGGCTCTTACATAGGATCTCGTTGGCTATTTATCTCTGGAGCTTGCTATCGTTTGACAGACGGTCTGTATAATAAGAAAGGGCATTACTTTCGATGCATTCCAACATTGAGTTAGAAAGCGAGGTTTTCTTGATTTTTCTTCAATCTTTCATCCTTTAATGGGGCGCGCATGTAGATTTATAGCCCATTTATCTACGACGGGAACGGCTTTGTTTTTGGAACATATCGTTTATTTTAATCCGCTAAGTGGATTGAATTTTTACGCAATCTATTTTTAACTGACGAATTTGTTCTTCGATTGTTATTTTTAGGAACGATATCGTTCCATCCTCTGGTTGTTGACTTTACCTAGATAAAGCGGTAAAGCAAAATTCTTTTCATATACAATATAATACTTTTATATATCAAGAGTGGTGCACTTTTATAAGATTTTCATTATTCGTACGCACACTGACATGTTTCGTGATAAATAATATTAAAGTTAATGTAAAAAAAGCGAATAACCTCCCCGAAGTTATAAAATATCCAGACGCGCGAGGGTGCAGTATATCGTGAATTTCCTTTTGTGCCTTTTTCATTCCGTTCACGCAACATTTCTCCAAATGCTTTAACTGCCTTACAAGCTCGTGTGCATGCTCGTGCATTTGAATTAGATTAAAATAGCCATTAAATGTATTATATATTAAATCTAATTTATGCAGATTTTCATCGAGAAAATTCACCATTGATAAGTCTACTTTTCCATTTTATTTTTTCGGAACTTTCTTCCTGGGGCGCTCGACCTATAAAAAAAGTTTAACAACCTCGTTAATAAATCGTTTATATGTCCCGTTTTATTATATGCGTGTGAATTTTTTTCACGAAAATCAGACATTAATCGTTTATTCGATTTTAAGATATGTGCGTTCGAGTTCTCTGATATCTACCTAAGTATGTATGTACATACGTATGTACTTTGCACATTTTCGTTGAAATCATTTTTTTTAATACTTTTTTTTCTTTTTTACCTCTATTAAATAAACGAGCTTTTGGATTGATCTCGGCGAAAATGACTTCATTGTTTTAAGTTATGAAGAGAATTATTCTGTCGTCGAAAAATTGAATAGGGATCGAACAATGACTCTAATTGGATTGGAAATCTCGAAATGGTTTTTTTTTTTACTAATGCTACTCAATTTAAATATGTACATTTCGTAGTGCAGAATTGTGCAAATTAATGTTACTTTAAACACAAATTATACTTATGTATGTAAGTAAATATGTAATAAGTATATATGTAAGTAATAATAAATTATGTATGTAAGTAATATTTTTTTAAATAATATGTATATTACGTTTGTAATTTGGTATATTAAATCATGCTTTAAAAATATCGATTTATGTCATAAGCCATATCAAAATATTTAAACGAATTCCATTAATCGCCTATTGAACATTATTAATTATTTATTTATTATTATTAAATAGCAAATTGCTAATGAATTATTTAACAATTACCAATTTTAAATTAAAACTGACATTGTTAAAATATAACAAAATTACACAAAACTATAATTAGAATAGTATAATATAATTTCAAACATAGCATTTTATTAAACTTACATATATAATTACGTCATCTTCCACTGAGGTATACATTAACACCCCCCATGACAGCAAATAATTTTATTTAAATTGTCCATGAAAAACCAACCCAGATTTGTCCTAGATAAACTTGTGATTTCAAATTGATTTAGGCATCATTACTCACAATCAATCTACCATATATCTTGGTAAAATATCAAAAGAAGACATACATTTTATATTTATAGATGTAGATGTGCAATACATTTTATCCTATCACTTTTTAGAGAAAGTCAAATTTTGACAGTAAAATACAATTTAAATATTTTTACTTTATTCTGAAGACTTTCTTATCGTGTGTCATAGTTAAATTTCTCAGAATAAAACTTAATCTTTAATAGAGTCATATTGTAGATATTTTGAAAAAATATTTATTTATTGAAAACTTGACAGGAAAAATATGGTATACAGATTTGTTTACTATAAATGAATTACTGGACTTGAATGCCCTTTTCGAATTAAACACGACATAATGCATATTAGAGTATTTATTTGGTTAATATCGACCACGCCTAGCTGCCTCGACTCTTCTCGGGTAATTATCGGCCGAATAATCCGGACAGTTATCAGCCACTCCTTAACCTCTTCGCTACCACCCAACCCGATTTGATTAATGGCCCGACAGAGAGACTAGCGTCCGTCCATCCGCCCCGTACCCAATTTATGGATGGTCGCGGTGTCCTCATGATGATGGAGACCGATCCGCCATCCAAACTGTATAATTAATACTCTCCTCTCTTCTCATAGCAAACACGGAAACTGCGCTTGGGCGTCTCCGACACCCCACTAATCTCTCGCCAGGCAGCAACGGCTTGAAACATTTTACCGAAGAGTGAAACTCTCTGCCAAATCCAGAAGTGAATTAATAATTTGGATGATCTAACTCGACACTTAAGCTACTCAACACATGCTGGTCCGTTTGTCGCCTTTTAATATGTATAAAATCAGAATCGGTACATAATATATATTGGTACATATGTATGCATATATGTATAAGTATGTCGAAAATCGAAAACTCAATTTAATATACATATATATATATATATATATATATATATATATATATATATATATATATATATATATATATATATATATATATACATATATACACATGGAATAAAATAATGAAGACAAATTTAGATATATGTACACTTGTATTATAAAAAATATATTGTTTGTCTGTTTTTGTCCGGCTTATGTTAGATAATGTTACCGAATGGCATGAAATACAGAGAAATGCTGACTTTAGAACCATCCTTTTGTCCTGATTCTACTGCTTTAAAATTACCAAATATTTATTTATTTGAGGTATTTATATAACAGGTGTAATTAATATTATATGTGTAATTTGATTTCAATATTAATTTTCTGTAACATACTGTATTGTAGTGTACTATATAATATAAAAGGGGCGTTGAATATATCACACGTAGCCTCTTATGAAGACAAAATACGATTATTTTTAAGTGAGATTTATTATCACGTCTAATAAATTATCATGCGGTTTGTACTTGAAACCCGCATGTCACTTTTAATTTATTATACTTTCGTATTTACGCAGGAAAATGTTCGAGTATTCGGATCAATTGAAAATTTTATTATATCAACAAGTACGCCTTTTAAGCATATTTCCATTTTTTTTTTCACACCAAAACACTCCGGCTAGAATCATCCACTTAATTGATTTTGTACGCCACCCTCCTGTGTCGTACACTCTCGTATTTTATTTTATTTTAAAGCTCTCAAAATAATATCTCAATTTTCCACAGAGGTAACCTGACACGTAGAAGAGAAAGTACATATTTTGTACCATAAAGTAATATCGGTTATTGAAATCGATTGATTTCGTTACAATTTTTATATTTGTACACTATTTCTCAAATATCAAAATCTAAATATGGTGCGGTTAAATATTTTATGATGCAGAACTTTGTTTAAATTCCTAATTCGTACATTAAGAGTTTCACCAATGATATGCTATGATTTGATATTTGGTTATGAAAATCCAAATGTCCATAAATATCGGAAATATAATATAAATAATTTAAATGGGACTGAGCGAGAGCCATTGCATGGTCCTTAATTTCAAATTTGTCATTCACTTACGACTTGTTGCCAATTTTCTTTTGAAATCACCGCTTCAATTGACATTCACACGATTTTGAAAAATATTCTTTGCAATCGTAATGATTTCCATAGTTTGAATGTATGTACATATGTATGTATGTATATATTGTGTCTTTAGTATTTTTTTTTTGTCGAAGGAAAGCTATTCCATATTAGGTATACCCAATACGTCTTCATTAAATAGGGTGACCCAACAGAAGTTTATTAATATATTGCATTATAATTACAGTAGAACAAGTCGCCAGTTGTGTTACTCTCACTCTCGTTCCGGCGAACCATCTTCCCGGCAGACCGTCACTCTTAATTAACTCTAGCAAGTTCCGGCGCGTAATACACGACTAGCCCGAGATTATGCTAATTTGTTTCGTTACTTTTGGATGCCGTCGACGAGTTTCTCGTGTTCACTGCCTAGAGTAGACTTAAAGTTTCGGGCTTTCAGTTTTGTGCGCTTTTGATCACGTCCCGCGCAAAAACATTACGGTCCCGCGAGACTCCGCAGAAAGATTCCGCATTGCCCTAACACGCTGTACGCAAATAACCAAGTAAACATGAAATATGTACGTGTAAGACTATTTCGTGTATAATGGAGTATTTTGTGTGTATTTTTTTTTTTTTTTGTAAAATTTAAGCATTGTTCTCTCTTGATCATAATGAGACTATTCGTTTATGGAAAATCCCACCTCGGATAAACTGTACTTGGGCTAAAATATAGGGCGTTAGCGTGATGATTACCGTTCATTCATATTCATAAATTTAAAGCCATTTGCATAATATGCAGAAATATAAACGACAAATTTATACGAAAATTTGTCTACAATTTAAAAATCATGCGAATGAATGGCCTTTTTAAATTTTTCAACTTCTCCTTCTTTATCTTCCGTTTTAAGACTGTATATTAAACAATTTTATGCTGGTTTTTAATTGTTTTGTTTAATGCGATTTTATAATCATACTTCTGAAATGCATGCAGATTTAAGGGTGTATTCTAGTTTAGAAATTTGGAAAAATTGATTTTTTTTCTTTCATATTTTCAAAGCTTAACCCTTTAAGAATATGTCCTTAAGAGAATTTTTCAAAATTCAAATCATTTTCGGAGATATAGCTTTTTTAGTGACGTGGCATCTAACCGGCGCGTAGCTTTACCCGAAACTTTAAACGAGTTTTTCTCGAAACTACTTTTTTCGAGACGGTTGACATGATATCTCAAGTTCTACTGAACCAATTTACTGAACCGATTTACTGTGAAATTTGATGTGAGCATTCTCTATCGCACGAACTAGAACTATGACAAAATTTCAATTTTCACTATTTTTAATAAATTCGGAAAAGTCAAAAACTGGTAAAAAAAATACTTTTTATTTCAGACAGCCGCTATTTTGCGAAAAAAAATTTGTTTGACTTTTACGTAGTTCGGGCGATAGCAGCATTTGTTTGGATTACCATTTGGTATTTGGATTAGCATTTGTTTGGATTACGAATATTTTTTTTTTTTTTAATTACTAGGAGGGTCGGAATCACGTCAGCCAGGGCGCACCATTTTTTTGAGACCCCTCACTTCATCAGCCTGTAACTTTTTGAATTTTGAATTTTTTCCTTTGATTTTGTTTTAAGTATTCTTCAAACATTAATAAATATTTGGTAAAATAATGGCTGGTAAAATTATTTTTGTTTTTTTTATTGCACCTGAAAAAATACCTAAAATTCATGCCTCTAGACTAGAATACCCCCTTAAATACATAGTATATTGTTGGCCCGTCATTTGATGAGTTGTACGTTTTTGAACATTTGACATGTCTATGTACATATGTATATTTATTTATTTATTTATTTTAAACAGACCATTGTGGCATAACAGGAATTCCTAAAGCGCCACAATGGTCAAAAAATATAACACAAAAAAGAAAAAAAACAAAATAACAATTAAACATAAACATAAATACATCCATACATACATAAAAAATAGCATTTAATAATAACAGATAAAGTAAAAATATCAAATGAAATATAGCATAAGGAATGCCTTGCACCTACAGCCAGTTTCAATAAATATGTAAGAAACAACTACAAATACAAAACATCCCTGTAAGGCCCAAATGGAAGAGAGTTAATCAAAATTTCACTCATAAATCACAATCAATCATGAAAACAATGATGAGCGCAGACTACCAGATAAATGGGTTAGAGTAATTTCCGACAATTTACGCTCACTAAGGTGGAAAATATCACATTCAGTCTCGGCAGCAACGATTTCATTAAGAAGTCGGATAGCTCTTGGAATAGGAGCCATTCGAAAAAGGACTGTGCGGGCAGGAGGTACAGCCAGCAAATGATGATGTCTACCACGCACATAGTGATTAGGGACATAAAGCCCCAACTGCTCCAGCAACAACGGGCATGACGTATTACCACGTAAGAGCAGGAGAACGAAACGAATTAATGAGAAGTTTCTCCGAAGTTCAAGGGAATTATACCCAAGCATGCCCAAAAGGAAAGGAGTGGGGTAGAGATATGGGTAATACCCATATTCTTTCCTATATAGGAAACGAAGAAATGCTTTTTGCACTTTCTCAATCATCAGAGAGTAATTTGCTTCATGCGGATTCCACACAATCGCATTATACTCTAGCTTACTTCTCACAAGCTTAGTATATGTCATTGGCTATCGTTTTATGCAATCTTATTAAAGTTTACATACATTATTCCCATAAATTTTGTTATTTCACACTTTTAAAGGTCTATTCACATTAAAACAGCACAGAACGGCAACTAAGTATTCAAGAGCAAGTACTCTAAGTATTCTTTGGTACATTTACAAGAATGTTATTTTTTTATAATTAAACCTGGTCGATGATTAAGTATAGTAAAAACGAATACAAATGTTTATACATTTCTTATCGAAATGTTACTCATCATAATAGTGCTCAATTTTACCCTTAAATTTAATTTAAATGTAAGCTAAATTTCAAACGTTTGTAATTTAATAGTGGGTATATTATTTGTTTTTATTTTCATATTGATTTTCTATTCGTGATAAAATAGTTGACTTCGGTTAGTTCAAACATTATGTATATGAGCCATTATATTTGAAAGTGGCGGAAGTCCAATTTTCAGTTCCAAAAACACTATATCTGTTTGACTTGATTCACAAATTGTGATCACTTATTTTAATGCGTTATGTCCAGAATCTTGGAAAAGCAGAATAAACGTATTACAGGCCACCAGTATTTTTTTTTAATATTGTTAAACGCAAATCATTATATTTAATGTTTTGCGAGATATTTGTCGAAATGAAGAAAAGTGTACTTAAGCCACTTTCAATTATAACGGCTCATGTATTGACAGAATAAATTTATTTCAAATTTCACATTACTTTTATTCGTGTTCAGTGCACCGCGCTGTAAACATTGTCGCTTACATCATCTACAGTGTTTACATTATAAAAATAAAATATGTAAACGTATATCTACTTAAGTGACTAAATATTTTTCCGCCAAAATGTCTCCCCCTCCTCCCATTTCAGTTTCTTTTTAACTGTCTTTTCCCACCCCCGCTTATTGCTATCGTAACATCGCAACCCTCACGTCAATTGAGGGGAAAATATATTTCATTTCCCGCGTTAAACGTTGTCTTTTGTATATATGTATGTATAAATTTTATTCTGTGCGTATAAAAGCGATGCTGTTTTTACTGTCGGTGCAGTGCACGTGACGCGATTCTTAATAAAAATGGGAATTTTTTTCCCGGAAAAGTCTCTTCTCCTTTCTACGCGTCCGTAAATAAAATGAACGAATACGCGGCGATATTTCATCTCATTCTCCCGTGTATTTTATTACGTATACTATAGCAATTATGAATTTTTCTAATTTTATCTCGGGCTTTCTTCCTTCGTTCGCTCGCTCAAATGACCCGTGCATAATTAGTTCAGACCCGACATATAACAGATTGCGCCAATGAAGAGATTTCATTGTTCTCTTATAACATCGGAAAGATGCAGTTAGACAATGCCGACGCAATTCTTCACGTACCATTCAATTTTTTTAGTGAATATGTAAGTGTACCGTTTACTGTTATATCGCATTAATCTGTATATAAAATATGCATACTTTACGCGTCATATTTCAAAATATCTTCGTTTTAGAGTATTTTTTTTTTAATTTTTTAGTGTTAACTTTTATTTTTTGTTCAATTTTTTTTTTAGTGTTAACATATGTTACGTGAATTTAAATATGTTACGTGTATTTATTTAGTTACGTGAATTGAAGATATATGTATATTAGTAATGTGATTACATACGTTCATAGATGATTTTTTTATTTGTTATTCAAGGAACACTACATTGAGAATAATATCTATTACCGTTTTTGAGCTTTTGCTAACTAAAGATTGTATTTATTTTTATTATATTAAAAATTCTCGTAATGTGTACGGTATCATTATCATTATTTACAGTTATTCACCATCGATTACTGGATGAAACCCTCTCCAATACGCTTTCATTGTAGGTAAAATATGTTAAACAATACAATAATTTATTCTTGAGTGGCCAACATCGTAATAATAGTGATTTACCGAATTATATTTACGCAATATAATACATACATTTTAGAAAATTTATATTTCCCCTCCTAACAAAGATAAGGTTTATATCTTATTCAGACAGACATTTTAGATATTGTTGCGTTCAATTTATTACGTTCAAACGCACACTTGTAACAAAGCTCGCTTTTCACCCAGAATGTTTTCACAACCATAGAAGTTTTACATGGATTTGTTTCGTTTTCCAAGCTTTCAAATAAACTTTTCTTTGTTAGCGGTACTCAACCTTAACAATTCGGCAAACTAAAACATGAAATCATACTGTAATAAAAGTAATTTCAATCACATCTCAATTAAAATCCTACAATGGACGAGTTTTAATTTGTGTAAATAATAATCAAGTTAGTTTCGCACAACGAGAGTTGTGCGAATCGTTAAAACTTTTCCTTGTGCAAAAGCATTGTCTACTTCTGACTTCCGTTCTTTTGTATTGTTCTTGTACGAAACGCGCTTTCGCGAGTTTCCGCAGAAATGGATCATTTTATCTATATGTAACTAGAACTATAGATGGAAATTGTTGACGATGTCTGATTAAATGCTATGTACGTAAATGCAACAACTCTTAAAAAGCGTCTCTTACACCAGAGATGTAAGTGCTTGGAACTGTAAAGGCTTAAACAATGGTAAAATTACTGGAACGTAATGAATGTATCCAGTATATCTTTTAAGAGAGAGAATGGAAAATACACGTCCTGTGCCATGTCGTCTGTTTGCGTTTTTGGGTTAAAACGATCCGTATTTTCGCTAGTTTTATGTTTATATTATACTCATTCCCTTTGTTTGT
This sequence comes from Arctopsyche grandis, assembly GCF_051622035.1. Classification (NCBI taxonomy): domain Eukaryota; kingdom Metazoa; phylum Arthropoda; class Insecta; order Trichoptera; family Hydropsychidae; genus Arctopsyche; species Arctopsyche grandis. Next base: position 16,129,286 of record NC_135364.1, read on the forward strand.
CTTCTATTGTAGTTGGTAATTGTGCGCACAATCGAGTAAAACGCTTTTACAGTTTAAATTTTAAAACGTACATACATATTTGCTAAGGTGTTTTGCTCGCGTTGAGTTAAAATCTAAATACGCCTCTTTACCGACAGATTAACAATTACGTTTTGTGTTGGAATTTTGTAATATTTGGACTATGTAATATCAACTATGTAATATGTCGAAATCGTTTTATTGGCATTCTGATCACAACTCGCCCCTTTAGTTCATTCGATATATTAAAACTGAATTCGCCAGCATTCAGCTCGGTTTATATTTGGTTTTCTGGAATCAGGTCATCGAACACAATTGCAAACTATGCATTTTGCATACTCACGCATACATATAATGTGTGTATTCATCTGTTTGAGGTCAGTGTATGTTTAGCAACAATGGCTTGCAAAATAGGTCAACCGTGTCCTGCAGCACAACACACTAATGTCCCTATCCATAATACAAATGCCCTTATTAGCTCAACCTGGATTCCGATCGGATCCTTGCCATTTTCGACCAAATTCCGTCAATTCTGCCGAATTTATTCATCTCAAAGGCAAATTCCCCTCCCCGGTTCCTATCTATCGGGGCGGAATATCTAATGAAAATTTCCATGGTGCATTTTATTGTTTTCTTAAAATTTAATTTTGAACCTAATTTTGCTTCAGGTTTGTATAGCTATCGTAAAAATCTGTTATTAGTATCTATGGATGTGTAATGATATCCTCCATGTGGCAGTAGGCTAACACAGCTTCGCTCTCAATTCGTTACACGGTACATTAACGGGACTCGTTTCAAATAGAACGTAATAAATTATTCCAGGTATTCTTCATTAGGCTTCAACTTTTCCCTTAAAGCCTATACTTAGCTAATGGAATCTTTCTGCTACTCTCGTAGTGTATCGATGTCGAATCCTCTCCGTTCTATGTCTTTCTCGCTCTTTGTATCTATCTTTGCTTCGGAAACTTTAGTTGTCCTCCTTAATCTTGTGTCCTTATTTATAAACTAACTCCTATTTCTTTAAACTTGTATAAGAGTGTTTCATCTTATCCTTAAGTACGAGGGTGTTTCGTAAGTTTCGTCTGACATTTTTTATCTATGTCGAAAATCATTGAGAAAAAAACAGATTTTATATAGAAATAGACCGAAATATGTATGATATTACATATGTTTTGAAAAAAATGGTTAATAAATATAATAAAATGAATTGTATTTACTGTTGTAAGAAATAAGTTTCCATATTATTTATTATATAATTTTCGATTCAGAGAAAATCACAGAATCGAGATGTTTCTCCGGGAAATTATTATTTTCATATATCTGTATCTATATATGTATGTAAATACATGCCTTTATGTTCATTTCTATGCATATTATTATTTTGAACATTTTTATAAATACAACTACATAGTTGATCCCGGCATGCGTTGCAATGCCACAATAACGCATGCAATTCCCGTTTCCATTCATCGGAAAAACGCAGGCGGCGAACTTGACTTGACTTGATTAAAAAGCAATAGAAGGTGGCGAACACTTTTTCAACTACTCAATTGTTTGTTTATTTTACCCTAACAACGTAGGTTGCGAACTGATTTGAAATTATTTGCCATGCAATGCCACTCAATCCCCTTTTTTCCAGTTTCTGTTCCCGTTTTTGGGGGATTTTTTTTACAGAAACGGATATGCACATCCCGTTTTTGGGGGATTTTTTTTCGCGGATATGCACACATTAACTCTTGTGAGTTCCATCGCAATCGATTGAATGGTATAGGAACGCATACGTGACAGATAAACAGACAAACATTGATTTTTATATATATCTATAGATAAAATATAGATAGAATTATATTATGGTGGGTTATAACTTGTATCAAAATTAAATTAAATTGTGACCTCGGTCTCAAATTGATTCAATCGGACGGAAAACGGAACAGGTGGTTAATAAATATTTGAGAATCAAAAGTTCTGTATTCATACATACATATGTACATACATACATTGTATGTATGTACATCAAATATCTCTCATACGTTCGAGAAAATTTACAGTAAAACTTTTCCAACACACGTCAACCGTTTATTTTATACAAAATTGTAAATGGTTATTTCAGCATCGATGTACGTCGCCTGAAAACATTTTCTCGAAGCTGAAATATGATTCTAAGCCCTCATCTCGCCTTTTCACCACTTCATTCGCTTAAATATCTCTGTTTAATTTTATTTGGGGATTTAGAGTAGCAAATGAGTTGAGTCGCTTCTCTAACGAATATAACAAATTTGATGATAGACCGGAATTGTGCTCGCGAGAAAACGATAAATTGGAACAATTTCCGAAATATATTATAAACGTTTTTATTATAGGGAAGTGAGAAGGTCGAGGGGAGGTTAGAGAATGGATCCACGGGGGTTGGGGATGAAAATGCCGTTACAACGAACCGTCGTCCAACCCCCATCGTCCGACGGGGTAACACTGCCTGCCTTCAATTAATAACTGACTGCGACAAAGATAAAATCCAACGACAAAATGAAACCAGGCCTGGCCGTTTTTTAAATATGAGAATTTTATTTGAATATTAATTTTATTTCACTTTTTTTGCCGAGGGGAGAAATAACGCTCTCAGTGAAATTAAAAAATTATTTCCATAAGTATATTTGCTAATATTCTACATAAATGATATATGTATGTATGTACCTATGCGCGGTTCGTGGAAATCTCTTTATTTACATCGATCTATCGAAAATGTCTTTCTGAAAAATCTTTGCTTCCAACCATCGATCTTTCCAGCTTAGACTGCAAAAAAACGACGACATTTTTCGACATATTGCGCTTGCAATATTTTGCGAATCTATCAGGCAACAAAATTTTGCAATTATTGAATAACCGTAACCGACACAATATATTTGGGGTAATCGCCTCGTCTAAATCGCTCATCGCTCAAAATGAAGCAATTGATCCCATTATGTGGGTCATAAATAATCGTACAGTATTTTCATCGTATTTAAATACCGATTTGTCACTCAAACACACACACACATAATACGTATACATGTACATACCAATGTATGTATGTGTTTACGAATCTCGAAAATTGTACTCGTATTTTTTCAGCGTTTTAAATTTTTTCTCGTCTTTGAAGATGTAATCATGCGCGTCATTATTGTTATGTACAGCTGGTATAACGAGCGCTTGTACACGGCATTAGTAACGACGCAATTACGCGGAGTTTATCGCGGACGAGTGTGTCGCGCATTTTAACTGTTAAACCACCTACTATTTTTTTTTTCTTAAAATTTCTAGGTAAGTCGACGACGCGACGGCTTCCGAAACAATAACAAAAACGACTCTCTCCGCGGGTGAATTTCTCAGCAATTTCGCGCACGCGGGTGAAGATTAAAAAAAAAAACCAACAATAACACACCACTCGACTCGACACAATGGTCGAGTGTAGTTGGCTAGGTGTAACTGGCCTTTCGGGTCAGCTGAGGTCTCGCTTCCGTGCCCATTGTTCATCGTTAAACATTTCAACGTGAAATGAAAGTACGAGAAAAATGTCCATTTCCTCCATTTTCCGAGACATATTCCAGATGCGACAATGCGATGACGATTCGATCGCATCCGTTTCAATTGGCAGCGTGGGCTCCGCCTTGTGATTCAGTTGATTTCTCCCACGTTTGATATGTTGAGTTTGAGTGCTGACGTCTATAAGTCAATCTTTTAACTATGGGTCTAAAGGTAAACCTAACACACTATGTATGTATATATGTAATTTTGGAATCGCAAAAATCAAAAGTCTTTTGAAATGTATGTATATAGACGTAGAATCTACGTAAGACGACAACTTGTAGCCTTGCGACTAATATCAATATGTCTTTTATATATATAATAAAAACTACAATGTACATTGTGCAGTATTTTTCAAACTTTAACGCGGTTTGTTAAGTACTGAGCGTACGTATGTATGCTACAGTACTGAGTATGCGTAGATGATTAAGCTTGCGTATACATTGACGAAACCGCATGAAAGTACTGTATATATCTGGTGTATTTCTTGTAGAATATTCACGAGATTTACATATATATGTATATTATTATATTTCCTATTCTAAGAAGGTTTACATTGATTACAATGAGACTACATTGGGATGTAGTTGTTAGGCATTTAATAAATCTATCAAAAACAAAATTGTTAGCCTAATTATTTAGCATAGGATTCGTAAAATCTTTATTCGTGCAGGAATTTACAATTGTTTTATTAAATTATTATACATGTGTATATGTACTTATTTGTATGTATGTGGTAAAAATTCATTGAAATTTAATAAAAATTCCGATCGGTAGGTATTTTCAGTGTGAAATTCGAGCTTTTAAATTTGGATTGAAAACAAAATTGTATACATAAAATGAAACCATTAAAATTTTGTACGTGTTTTCAGGAATTGATACTTGATATATGTATGTACATATATTAAATTAAATATTTTTTATATTATTTTGTATTATAATTGAATACATATATGTATATGTATTTAAAAAAAATGACGATTTCCATATAAGAAAATTCGTTTAAAGAAATTTAAATATGATTTGGAAAATTTATATATCCTTAAAAAAATTTTTTTTTATATTTCCCCATTGACATCTATGCCATTAAACTTGTAAACAAACAAATTTATAGATTATAAATTTTGAAATCATATTCAAATAGAGGTAATATAATATAGTGGGTAGGATGGTTTTTTGCCAATTTGATGAAGGAACCGTTTCAAAAATGAAATCAGATAAATTGGCAAACTCTGATACGAAACGATTGACAACGAGTCACAAATATCCAATCCTGACCAGCAGCACTACAGATTATACGACAACCTCTCGGTAGTTAGAATTATCACAACCACCGAACTATGCTTATGACCTCTTACCTACATGTGTACATACGTACAGAAAAACCTCAGGAACAATGATTTTTTCAACAATTTTAAGATATTGAACATTCACTTGAAATGTATAATTCAATAAAATTCATATTTATGTAGAAATATATTATTATTTTGTTACTACTATTGTTATTTTGTGTTTTATTTTATATAATACTAGTTGTTTTACCCTGCTTCGGTCAGTATTTGTAATATAAACTGCTTAAACATGGCAAATCTATTGGTAAATATTCATTTTTTTTTAATTTAATTTATTTGAATCGAAAAAAAAATAATTCAAATTCAACCATATCGAATCGTCGTCATAGAAACTTTGATTTTCTTTTTCGATTACCAACAAACCTTACTTACCAATACAATACAAAGTCTCTTTCGAAATTATATATTAGATATAGGGAAAAATTTCATTATAGTGAAACTTATTCGCTTTCATATCAGCAAGCTATAAATTTTACAACCACATACATATGTATCTATGTATACAAAGTAAATTTTTTTATCTATAATATTTACATTGAAAACGGAGTGAATTCCGTACACGTTGGTCTTTTTTAAATGATTCAATCGAGATATGCGTCGTATTTGACGTATGCGTGTGTATTTTTTATTTTGCATATTAATCCCACGTGGAAATCTGAATGGTCGTGTTGTATTGTTCTTTGTTAGAATACATGTATATTGTACATACTTTCATTCAACCTAGACTTTGCTATCTGACATTGAAAAGGCTCTGATCATATTTTTAGTGAAAGGGAAAGAAGGAGAAATTAGCTTTCTTTGTGATTGAATATCACTTCAATTCGTTAGTATTTTTGATTCCAAGTTTTCGTGTAATATAATTTACTGGCAATATGTATATAGTATTATTAAATTAGAATGTTATTTATATCGATATCGATTGCAAAATTTGCAATCGATAAAAGTTTCGAAACGCATTGGAATTTCAAAAAATTTGTTACGTTTTTTGACATTCATTAAGTCCTCTCCTCCTCCGATTTTCATCTCCATCGTTCTACTTCTTAGGCTTCATTATAGAATAAAAGCACGTCACTACCCCCAAGGGATCGATTTATATTCTGAAGAATTTACTCGGAAATTGTCGATTTAAATACAATTGTACTCTTCATTATACGATAATATGCATTATCTTTCTGCGCCCTTGTTCCAAAAATATATTCCGAAAAAAAAAATATTTCACCCCCTAAAATGGCGCAACGTTAATTGATTTATTTATGAGTTTGCACGTATTCTTTCGGAATACCGTGTTGTTTTTGCTTGTTCTCTTGTGCTCATATACTTATCTGTATGTACACGGTGTACACACAATGTGTCACTGTTGATATGTCGGTCGTGCCATTACATTTTACAAACACCTGTTCCCACATAAAATTTTATGTAATCTTTCGGTAATAGTAATCGGTCTAAAGCTCGTATATTTTTAATGGATGGAAAATGAAAGTTTTAACGGTTTTGCACGCTTTTAATGGCGCGCCGCATAATGAACCCACGTAATGGCGAATTCGCATGTGTCTTATTGAATTTTTTTTATTTATTTTGTATTTCTTTTTAATTTTGCAGGTGGGGTGATGAAAAAACATTGGTGAATAGTTGTGATTTGTGAATCAGTGAAAAATTCAGTGCAATTGTTCCTGTTTGCGGGAAACTTCGACTTTACGGAAAAGAAAAGGATTACTTTTATCAACGTATGTTTATTTTCATTTCATTTAATTTACTCTGAATGTCGTCATCATCGTCAACATTCACAGCCATTCGCCATCCACTACTGGATGAAGCCTTAAGGCCTTTCCAATATGCTTCCATTCGTATCTATTTTGGGCAACTCTCAACCATGTCATCACACACATTTTTCTGATTTCATCCACCCATCTCCCCTGCGACCTCTCTTGCATTTTAAATTCTCTCGGGTACCATTCGAGTACTTATTTCGTCCATCTATCTTCCGATCTTCTAGATACGTGACCCGCCCATTGCCATTTCAATCTTTTTACCCTCAGCATTACATCAACCACCTTTGTCATACTTCTAACCCACTTATTCCGTCTTCTATCTCTCCTCGTTATGCCAAGCATACAGCGTTCCAAACTTTTTTGAGTGCACTGGATCTTATGTAGCATTCTGGCGTTCAATGCCCAAGTTTCGCAGCCATACGTTATCACTGACAAGATACACTGATCGAAGATATTTTTCTTCATACACTGGCAATTGATTTGAAAACGGCATTCATTCACTCAAATGCACTCCATCCTAATTACACACGTTTCTTTATTTCTTCTTCTTTATTACCGGACATGTCAATGGTTTGACATATGTAGATACAAATATTTTTTAACTAATTCTACTGTCCTATTGGCTAATGTAATACTATCGGGCATTCAAAATTTATTATACATTAATATTGTCTCAGCTACGTTAATTTTTAGCCCTACTTTCCTACTTTCCCTATTCAGCTGTACATAGTCTGTTAAGTACGTCAACTGGATCGCGAGCTCTAATTAATATACATACTTACTTATATAGCCAACAATATGGCTCGGTGGTTGAGTTTATGTTTAGCACCGAGAGGTTACCGGGTTTAATACTGCTAGTCAGACTTGGATATTTGTGACTCCAAGTCGATCGCTTCTTATCAGAGTTTGCCAATTTACCTGATTTTATTGTTGAAACCGTTCCTCCGTCGTAGCAAAAATCATGTTACAAATATCTGAATGATTTATATGTAAAAAATTATGTACAAGTATATCACCATAGATGTCTCTATATACCATCCATAAATATCTCTATATACCATATACCATCCATAGATGTCTCTATGTATTAATTCATTATTAATTTCGTGTTCTTCAGCCTCTTGAAATACAGCGATTTATGTAATAAAAAGACTGCAATGTTTGTAATTATTTATCTAGGAAGGCGCATTGGGGTCTACCTGTTAGGCCTTTCTGGTATATACATACATATATATGTATGTAAAATAAAATAATTTGTCGTATAAAATGTCTTTGTCGACCTGTTTTGACTATAAATTGCAATTTACTTCTCAACCCTCTCAGGAATACCTTTAGAATCATATGGAACATATAAATAATTTAAATCTTCATGAAATTATGTATTCTTTCTTTGAAATATGTACATACTACTATGTTAAAACTACAAAAGATACAACGTGAATAGTCGGCAGTTTATCACACATGTAATGTTTATTGCATGCAAATAAATGAACTAATTATAAAATTAGAGCATTCGCACATTTTACCGTACCTTCAATTAACTTGAACGCTTCACACTTTCCCAGCCTACGCACATTGGCCGCGCCGTACCGAACTAGCACAAAACCACTCGATTATTCCAGCTCGGGTTCAGCTTCTGCACTGCGTATGACCACTTTCGGCACACATTAACTCTATTACCGAGCACTAAATGTATTGCGCAATTGGTGTACTTGAACTACACACCGACAACGAGAAGAGATCTTTCTTGCATCACACATAAATATTCTACTAAACCCACCCACATTTCCCTTCGAAAGTCGTCCACCCACACTCACCGGTAGTACACACAGTATGCAGAGTATAGAAACGCCCTCGCATTGTCGCGATGTGTTTAGTAATAATTTATATACGAAACTATAATTTCGACGCGTGCGTATTTATGTATGTATGTATGTACATGTATTATGTACCCAAGTTTCAAACATTGAAACGGCCTAACCCGAATATTCGCATTAGTTAATTATATTCCCGCATAAAGGTAGATATTATACATACGCGTGCGCTCCGGTTAAATATCTGCTAATCAAATTAAAACGCGTTTAATATGTATATTCAGAGCGTGCAAAATCTGCACTATATCATCAGGTGTATTACATTATATTATGTACATATGTATGTATCTTACGAGGTAATATTTGCGTAGGTACGAGAGTTGATACATCAGCGTCAATCACAGTCAAAATACGTTTCGCACGTAGAGAAGGGCTCATTGAATTGCGAAATAGCAACTCCTACAATGTCCTTTGTCATCGTTGGCAATGTGTAGGATACGTGTGTGCATTGGTATTACAAAATGCTAATGTCAACTTGGAACAGTAGGGATTGTGTATGTAGTCTTTGAGTATTGACTGATCTTCGTACTGTTGTATTACTGGTTGTTTTATTTAATGTAGAATTTGTCAACGGGTGGTTTGTGGGTTTGATTATTAACCGAGTTGAGGATTTGTAAGTTAAGTAGTTCGCAGTGTTGTTCTATTATAATTGTAAAATTTTCTTTCGTATAAAGTTAATAAGTTCGTTTTGCGTTTTTCAAAAAAATCTTTTATAATGTTTTTTCCGAATCATTTTATTATTATATATTTATTTAGATAAGAACAGTCATATAAAATTGTTTATTAAACATACATAAACAAACAGACCTAAATTATCATATTTTTTTAAAATCTTATAAATACAGTCGCAAAAATATAAATGGCAGTCGAAATTAAACTATAAACTTAATAACTAATTAAGCTACGAAACTAATGCAACAACAAATCACATAATTTTTTCCTGAAAATAACCCATGTATCGGAAAATATATCAAGGTCATTCAAAACTTTATTGTAATGTTAACTGGACCGTCTGAAAAGGGTATTTTTCCCGTAGTTCGTATGATAAGAGGGGATATAGAAAGTATCTTTTGAACGTGAGGAGGAATTTTAAAAATAATTTTGCCCAAAAGGGGTGCGGAGTTGATGTGGTTATTTAAAATTTTGTATAGGAAAATGCTGTCTAAGAATTCACGTCTTGCATACAAAAAAATGTACTTTGTGTCTTGTCGCTCTTTCTGCATAATCTGTACAAAGGTAACAGGTAACCTGTCTGAAAGTCCAATGATTTTAAGAATTTATTTTGCACCCTCTCAATCCTATCTATATGAACAGCATACTGGGGACTCCAAACTACACTTCCGAATTCTAGAACGCTACGAACGTACATATGCATTGTAGAGTAATTTGAAGGTTTTGCCTCTGGTAAAAGGCTTACTTATGCGCAGAATCAGTCCAAGTTGTTTAAAAGCCTTAGCTACGACATTATCAATGTGAAGGTTAAAGTGCAGCTTGGAATCCCAGTAATGCCCAGATCACGAATATTGGTTACTCGAGTCAAGTTTTTACCTCCAATATTGTATTTATAAATAATTGGATGATGTTTCTGGTGAATGTTATAAAATTGCATTTATTTGTGTTTAAAATTAACCGATTCTCATTACAATAGTGTTCATCATCATTTAAATGGTATACAGTTAATTATCCTCCAGATAAATTACTTATTTGTCTTTAGAAGTGTGGGCAGTCTTCATAGCCTATTGTATCCGCACAATTGATTTCATACAGAAATTTACCATAGTTCCTGTTTGTTTTAGAAATCAATGCCAAATTCTAACCTTCATTGTATATATTTTAAAATAATCTGTTTGGATATTCATAGAATACATTATTAATAAATTCTTCAATACTTAATTATTTTTAAAGAGTTGAACTTCCTGGTCATATCTTTGTTGATAGCTAACATACATACGTATGTACATATGTAAATGGAGTAACATTATATAAAAGAAAATATGTACAGAGGTAAACTCCTCTCATCAACACTAACCATTCACCCGTTTAGTAAATAAGTGAATTTTTTATGTAGCATGTTCTCTATACGAATACGATATACACTCACACCTATGTACATATATTGTGAATGCAAACGAGTGTCTATTCGAAAGACACTGTTGCTTGCACCCATTACTTCATACGAAGGGGGTTGTATCTATATGTATGTATGTATATCTACGATGAATATATGTATTATGTATATATGTACATACATATGTACTTAGATGGGTATGTTGTTGCATGTGAAATTCCCGTTAGCGCAGACACAATGGTCGAGATTTTTGCAAACTGCAGACTTGTGTGTTGCATCTTTTGATGTTTTCCCTCATAATGCCAAAGGAAGTGGAAAAACACCGGCTCGAATACTTTTATATATGTATGTACATATATACATACACTGCACGCAAAAAAACTTCCAGTTTTTCAAGTTCGTATTGTATTATATTTTATAATTGTTCTTTTTGGTTGGAGCTACTGAGTTAAAATACTATATTATAAATTACCTGTTACACCTTTGAGATGTTTTCTGATGAGATCGAAAATTAGTTGTATCGATTAAATTTGCATTGCTGATGAAATAAATTCCGAAATTATTGGTTTATATTAAATGAAGCTCTTTTTGTTAAAGAACATCCTTTTAAGGGGAAAATTGTCGAGAACTCCTAGGATTGTTCTGGAGAAGTGATCTTTCAACATTAAAAGACAAAATCATAGGTTAAAACATTTTTTATATTTCATACAAAAACTTTTTTTTTATATTTACTCACATATTGTACGTATGTATGTACATATGTGCATATATTCTTTTGAACGACACCTTATGTATATTTATACCTCCACATCGATGTATTAAATTTGGTCTGCAAGTTCTTTCATTCACTTCAAATAGGCTTAATGTACTTTGTTTTGTGTATTTTGGTAACTTTACCCTCGTCGAACACACCTCATCGAAGTACAATAAAAGTTTAGCTCAATATCAGTTCAAGCTCTCCTGCTGGTAGACTCATCTACCGATACCGGCAGATGAGTTTAAATCTCGCTATAGTGTGCTTTATCCTCCTCCTAGGTAATTGATTCCACACTGACTTTGCTCTTTTCGTTTTTCGCTCTCGACCGAGAGCTGAATTTCCATGGAAAGCGGATATATTTTAAGACGAAAAATAAAAAGCGTGCGCATTGAAGAAACAAACTACGTTAAAATTAAGTAATAAAACTCCAGTGTTGCATTGGTAAGGAATTTTTTATAGAAATACATTTGTTTGTATAACGGAAACCAATATATTTTATTTACAAATGCATTGGAATGCCTTTGATTTACATATATCAAACCACATCGGCCAAATGTTATTTCACTTGATATTACAAAATGAATTATTGTAATTGTCGAATTTAACTGACTATAAATGTATGCGAGATATCTAATTAATTAAATGCGCTGTTTTGTATGTGGTGAATGTTGTATCGTTTTTATTTAAAAGCTTTTTGTGTGAGAGGGAATCGTTGAAAAGGATTTGAACTACGTCTGCGAAAATTCACTGGTCGAATGCCGTCGATTTTTTTTTACTATTTGACTGCAATTTTCGTGAAATGCATGTTTTTTCAACGTCATGGTCATACAATCAATCGCACGTAGCTATATGTACTTCTATAAAGCGATTTTAGAATTCAAGCAATTTTCATCTCCCAATCTTTTTTAATACGTCTAAAAAACTCCGTTTTTTCTACATGTATTTCCTATGATTTTTTTCATGCACATTCATATATTGATCAGAACGTACATAGAATCGGGGAGGTTTGTTTTCGTATATTACGTTCACCCAATGTTCGTCTCATGTTTTAAATATATTTCTGACATTCCCCCGGAATGTATCCTCGTCCTACCTCGCATGGTGGTGAAATACCGTAAAATAACCCGAAACTATTCACACGTGTGCCACCCGGTTTTTTTCCCCCTTTTCATTTTTTCCCCGTTGGTTTTTCGTTGTTTTTCCGGTGAGTTTTCACGTGACCCCCCGTCCACCGGCCGTTTCGGTTTTCTTCTGAACGTCCTAGCTTTTCCTTATTTTTTGTCCTCCTTCTCCCATCCAAGAAGATAAATTGACCGGACTACCGATATGTGTAGAAGCACAAGTGCAATCAAACCGTTCGACGAAAAATGACTATACCTTTGTGTTTCTTCCAATTTCGGTGTGGTCATTCGTTTTGTTCAATACTGATACTATGAGACGTTTAATAAACGTATACAATTAATATAATTGGATTTTTACAATGTACATATATATTAATATTATAGTTCTAGTCACAGTTATTGATGACACTTGATATTTTACGCTATAGTTTGCGGTCATTTTCGGCAAGATAAAATGTGCATTGTTTGTATATTTATTTAAGAATACATACTTCGGAAAGGCGACATAGCTGATGGACCCAAGGGGTTTGTTAATATATGTATCAATTTTTATTTTTTATTTTAAACGGCACATACAATATTTGTTTGCGGGCCACAAAAATGCCGAGTTTCTTACTACGAGTTAGTAAACCTTTACAGAGTGAGTGCCTTGGTGCTTAAAATTCTTTATGAATCTCTAGTAGTACGTAGCATTCTAGAATTTTCTTCGATTATAAGTAGTCATACTTATATGACTCATTCTTTGAAGATTGAGAGAATCCAAAAACAGTTTCTCAGACATCTTTATTTGAAATTATATGGTTATTATCCTTGGCTATATCCTAGTGCATTTATATTAGGGGCTTTAGACTTCAACTCATTGGAGTCTCGTCGTGTTATGTTTCTGGGAAAGCAATTTTTTGAGCTATTAAATGGGTTAGTACACAATCCTCAGGTTCTTAATGAGTTTAAGTTTTATACACCTAGTAAATTCAGAGACCTGAGGAATCGTGATTATTTTTCTCCTCCTGTGGGTCGCACAAATATTTTGGCAACGTTTCCAACGTTTTTATCTAAAACAATATATGTGCTCAACCGGGTTGCTGGTGAATTGATCTGTTTAATGTAAGCTGTGCTGAATTGGTTGAGTGATTATAGAGCAACGCCCGTAGTTTATGTTATCAATTATAAATGCCAATGATTATTTCATCAAAATATACCGGGTAGTTATTATTAGGTTTAAGATTATTATTATTATGATGTTATGATTGTGTGATTGGGCACAGTGACGCGTTAGAGTACTCTGTAATATCACTGTAGCTAATATGTTGAAAAATAAAATAAAATAAAGTTATATAAGAATACAAATATCAATGAAGATTAAAGAAAGAAAAGGAAATACAAATGATAAACTGAAAAATGGACCAAGAATTACATACAAAAAACCATGTATTTATGGAAATCACCAAGTTTATTTTAAGTGTTTGTCACTAGAAGTTCCTAATACATTGGATATACCAGAATTTTCCAATTTATGATCCGCGGAGCACTGTTGTTCCACGGAACCTGAATAGGTGTTTCGCGAAAATTTTGCTGCAACACATTTAAAAAACTTCTACCTCAAATTGAAAGGCGAGTGATGATCAATCTCCACTGATGTTTATGAAGTCAAGAATCTAAGCACATACAGGCGGAGAATTTGAATAGAAATTGGATACAGAAATAAAAATTGTGGAAAATGTATTACAATATAAGATGAAAGTAATACAATTTTTAATACAAGAGATAAAATTCAATTTTGATTTCATCAATTGAATCTAATATTTTTGATTGTTTTCCTGCCTTAGATGAATGACTTAAATTTTAAAGCAGATGAATTTTAATGCCATTAAATGATTTCTGAGCGAGTTTTTCAGAAGAATACCCCAATATGGCAAAACAAGCTATTTTTTCTTACTTCCGTTTTATACATCCTATTTATGCGAAGCAGAATTTTCTTATTATGCTGCAACGGTCAAAGTGCAGGAACAAACTCGACGCTACCTCACATATAAGAATTGAACTCACCTTTATTGTGCCTGATATCAAGAAAATTTGCGATTCAAGGACTATTTATGAAATAAATAATAAGTATTTTAATAATAATTTTTATTTTATATTTACCCAACTTTAAAAATTCCGTTAAAATATCCAGGTTTGTAAAGTGTTCCATTGCATAAAAATTTCGGGAAACCTTGGGATAGACTATTCCAAAGTTTAACTACTGTAAATGAAAAAAAGGATTAAATAATTAAATATATTTTTGGTGTCTGATAGTATGACCTCACAGATGAGTGTTATTGTGAAACGTATGGAGGTTTATCATAGGACAATTGATATGACTGTTTATAATTTTATAAACTTCAATTAGATTACCCCTCATTCTTCTCATCTCCAAAGTGGAAAGATTTTTTTTCAATCTCATATCATATGAAAGTGAGTGAAGTTCGGAAGCCACTTTTGTAATTATTCGTGGGTCCTTTTCTAAATATACAACGTATTTTTTTAAATGAGGGTTCCAAATGGAATAATCAAATTCTAGCTTTGGTCTAATATAGTTTTTATAAATTTTGATATTCTTTATACGATATTTTATTTTTTCTTCAATGAAGTATGAAGTAATGCAGTATCTACGTAATGAAGTATCCTGGGATCAAAGAAAATTGATAATCACATTAGATAAAATTAGCGATTTCTGACACTATTGCATTGAGTACTATGCAAGTTTTAGCGGCTGGCTAAAATAAATATATTTTATCGATATCAATCGGCATTTAAATTGCCATGGTTAAAGCACTATTTATTTAGCTGCGTTGTAGTCTTGATGTATGAAAATACATACATACATATATATATATATATATATATATATATATATATATATATATATATATATATATATATATATATATATATATATATATACATATATATGTATGTATATAATTTGGTCCTGTACTCTTCTAGCCAATTAAATGAATATTAAAATAATAATTATCTACGGTTTCAATAGTTGATTTAATATTGTTATATTATAGATAGATAAATATTTTAAACAAAAAATGGAAAGTGTACACGAGCACATGTTATTCCACTCGTCGTGTCTTTCTGTATCTACCTTATGTTACTTTCTCGACAGTCGCCTTTTCGCCTAGAAAACTTTGAAATCTCATTTCTTCGATAATGATCGCGCTTTTACAGTTGGACACTTTCGGATGTGTCATGGCCGTCTCTCCTTTTTCTTTTCACAGGACGCCAGATAATACGTATTTTATGCAAAATTGCAAAAAACAGACGCGTTCAAAAACCTAGTACATATGTATATGTATGTATATATATATAGGTACATAGTTCATCCGGTATTTAGACGCCAAACATTCCCGCATGCATAATGTATCGAGGGAACGCGGATATAATCTAGTGGAAAAAAATTACCATGTACATGCATATATGTATGTATGTAGTATCAACCCCGTTAATAGAATCGCTTTTCTATGTGACACATTTTTACTTTATTTTTTTATATGCAAAAGCGTTTAGCAATCGAGCGAGGCTTAAATCCTCGTTTCGGTTCGATTTGTTTGCTCTCTCTCTCTCTCGTTACTTTTTTATTACGCCGGGGGATATAGAGAAATGATGGAAACGATCCATACGTTTCACCTGTCCCGGAACTGTCCAGAACGCGGTCGTATGTCTTTTAACTCCCCTAACACCCTGTTCTGCTCCAATCTATTCCTAGCCTGGAATAAAAATGGGTTTCGAACGTGTCTGCACACTTTCCGTTTATGCTTCAAATTACGAATACGTGCAAGTGTCATATTTTATATTCGTGTGTATGTATGTAAATATATAAAATAAAAAATGTTCATTAGAATGGACTTCGCTTTGCATTACGACATCTCTTTTTTTTAATAAATTTGTATCATCAAATTACTATTCATAGTTTCTATATAACACATTATATTTAAAAATAGATCGTATCACTTTATTTCATATTTTGTTAATGCCTAAATAAAATTACAAATTGGTTTTTGATTAACCCCACAAATCTTTTCTCGTGGGTTTTAACTATTACAGATACATGTAAATATAAAACAAATTGAGAAATATTTATATTTTTATATATAATTTGTCAGTCAAATTAATTTAAAAATTTCTTAGTGTGGTTCAAAAAGAAAAAAATCAATTCATCGAAAATTAAACCAAATTGATTTTTTTTGTCTCATGTTAAATTCCAGGTAACGCATTGTACTCGTATCTTTTTCACTATATCTTAAACTCCAATGTATTTTCCAGAATTCCAACTGTTGGAAGATATTCCGTGGATTTTCCAAACATGCGATATTTCACACCATGTCGTATCCAGTTCTGAACTTGTATGCATTTTTAGTTTGTCTTGTTCTGAAGACCACTGCATCTGCAGACAAATTTCTCGAAGACTTTTCCGAGACAGCGCTCTAGATAAATTAACGTAATTTATTTTCCGAAGCGTTTTTGTCGCTTTGCTATCTCGCAGCTTGGCCGCTTAAACCTCTTAACGAGAGCCACTTACTTTAGATACATTAACACATACACAGGTACCCACCGTTTTAAATGTGTAGAACGTAATTTGTTATTAATTTAGCCCTGTTAAAAAATGCCATAATTTCACCCCATAGGTGTACCTACTACATATTTTATTCGACAATCGGATTTATTCGGGCGGTTTTTATTGTTCGTATAGTTTCACGCGCTCATCAAAGGGTTCTAAATGACGTCGCGGAATGCTTTCACGGGATGATTAATTTTATTACTGCGGATAGTCGCTTACGCAGCAAATCGCTTATTTAGGGGTTTCCCCCCCCCCCCCGTTGACGATTAATGATTGCAGGCGTGATGAGTTTTCCGAATGTTCGACGCGACGACTTGCATATTTTCCGCGGGCAAAACTACATTTCCAGCGCGCGGAAAATAACTGCACGTAATCGATTCGCGTCAATGAATATTTTCAATTATTGCTAATTGTTTGTTCGGTTGAAGGTAATCAAATTTGTTTGTTTTTACTTTTTTATTTTTATTTATGTGCGTAGTTTTTTACAGATATTTTTGCTTTGCATGCTAAGCGTTCGAGCATTCCTGAATGTGACAATGGCGTTTAATTTTTCAGCGGATTTCTCTATTCAAGCATGCGTGTCACAAATTTATTTCTTTGTTGTGTTTTGCGTTTCATCGCTGAAATTGTTTCACAGCGTAATTATTATATTTTCATTCATTCAAATTTTGAGTTATTCATCGCACAGTTAAACTATGTTTCTGTCCTCTTTAAAAGCCTAGCCTGAAACTAAAACAATTCGGGGCGTATTTGTCAGGTCCAACTTCATGACTGATTACTTATACATATGTTTATTGATTTTAATTTTATAATTTTGTTATTATTTACAGACGATTTCTTATAATTCATCATTGCCAAACACACTTAACATTGAAGATTATTAACTCATTCCATCCACCCACCCATGAACGTTAATATGATTAGTTTTTATATACCTCAGACTAAACGTAAATAACGCTTAAGCATGCCTAAAATAAATAACGAAAATAAAAACATTCCCATACCCACTCGTCGGTATTATTAATCAATACATAAGCTTATAGATTTTTGCCTTTCGACCTACATATATACACACATATGTATATATGTACATATAATACTTACTTACCGACTAGTACATCTTCTAATAACAGCTAAGTGTGGCACGCCTTTACCCTATCTGCACTAATGATCAATCTCATCAGTCTATCGGTATTTTTTACACGCATACACAAGTATCATCACGTAACGCATATCGTTATAAAATAAAGATTACGAAACCCGCAGGCTCTATCCACCTGAACTACTTATACATACATATATTACAGTACCTACGTGGAATGATGGATGAGTTTTCCCGTTACATCGTTGTAAACAGGATTACCGTTGCCGATAAGAAACTGCCCATTTTTACGTATTAGTTCCACCATTTCTTTCGCCTCGACGTCATATCGATTTCACGCAATTTTACGTAGTCCTGTCTAGATGTACGGCTATGTTGAAAGTAAAGTACGTAGGAACATTTTATTCGCCTGTCGAGCACGCGAGGCTTTAAGTCGTAAACCGAAAAAGAAAAAACGACTATCTGGAACAGATTCTATATAAAATAAAAGTCAAGTGACAATATTGTATCTTGACTTTGTTTACTGGGTGACATTGCTATTTTTTTATTTATTTTTTTTCGATTTGTGATGGATTTTCCGCGCCAATGAAAATCACTATGGAATTTTCATTTTGTAGCAAAAGGTTTTACAATCCGTTTTACAATCGTGATATTTGCAGGTTAATCTCGAGCTCTATAGGGATACTTATTAGTTTCGTAAATGCATATATATATATATATATATATATATATATATATATATATATATATATATATATATATATATATATATATATATACATATATATATATATATATATATATATATATATATATATATATATATATATATATATATATATATATATATATATATATATATGTACATACAATTTGTATGTATTATACAAAAAATGTAATGTGCAAAAATATCTGTGATAAGACAACGAGCTGAATTAATGTATAACGTCATATAAATAAATTACAATAGTGCAGTATAACTTTACCGCCACAAAAGTTTTATCTTTCTTGTATGTAGAACAGCAGGCTAACAATACTGACGATACGAAACGTGATTTTGAATATTGAACGCAATCTGAAATTTTTTTGAAATCATCAAATATCATTTTAGAGTTAAGAGTCTAAAATAAACGGGATTTCAGTGTAAACTCTTTAAAAATTGATAGTTCTTTAAGTAACCCAATCCGGTAATCACGAATATTGCAATATTATCTATTCTATGTATGTATAAATGAACATTTAACTTGGATATTAATAGTTGATTGCGAGATAATCTAAAAACCAATTAAAATGGTTTTCTTCAATACTAATAAAAAAAATCGTAGTCAATTTCTATTTTTATTGTTTTTACCTACGTATGTACATACATATGTAGATTATCTTCCATATCACTATTTATAACTAGTACTTGGATTCGATCACTTTCCAACTTTAACTTACTATACACATATGTACATACATATGTATGTATTTACCATTATCATTATTTACGCTTTTCTCCAAGTGTACATTATATTATACATTTGTACTAATTGAATCGTCGTCGTCTAGAAACTACGATTTATTATTGAATCAATTGACCACAGTTCCACCCACCACAATCGCATTATATTTTGTGATTTATTGCGTGAGGTGATTCCGGAGTCAACTTCAGCAGCCCTCAAACTTTTATCGCCATTTTCCAAGGAATAAAATGTTACGCATCCCGCCTTTTCTTTCATCAGTTAATTCAATACAAATTAATTTATATTATATATACATATATTATACACAAAATGCGTTGACGAGTGTTCTCGTCGAGTGCGTTAAAACTTGTCCTACAATCAAAATGTTAATTTATTTGTTGTTCACCTAATACGAAAGGCGGGTTTTGCCGCAAAACTTTTAAGCCGACATCGGCTGGGGTCCACTGTCAAAATACCCTTTTTACGCCCTTTGAATTCCGAGTTTTCTGCTCTCGGTTCATTGTGTTTATGTGCTTCGAAGAACCTTTTAAAATGTTGACAATTTGACGTATTTTCAATGGGATTTCTTGAGCGTTTGACGACAACTTTTTGACTTGATTGATTTTTTTTCGTGTCTTTTATTATGTATATCGCCGCTTACCGAGGTTATATTGGACGTTGTTAAATGGGAGGTGAATTTTCGTATCTGTCATCCGCTATTTTTGTGACTAGTCGCATTAATCATATTCAGTGGATTTGTTGTTTGATATGTTTCTATGCATTGGTTGCGAATATGTGGGTTGTGCCGTTGTAATTATTTCATTATCTTATTAATAAAATAACATTTATTTTATATTATGTATATACATAATAAATAGAAATAAATACATAGGAACAATTACCAAAAATGTTAAATATATAAACTATTAAATATATTAAAATAAAACTTTTTCGTGAATATGTCTATTATGCTTGTGTTAGGAAAATTCATGATAAGATAAGATGAAAACAATTTGTATTCTGATCCAAAATTCATACTCAAGGGAAACTTCACATTTGGAACGTATTCATGTGAATGTGTGTTTATTCTAATTTAAAACATAAAAAAAGATTAAAGGTCCAAAAAACACAAATGCAAGTTTAACACATCAAAACGAGTTTTTTTTAGAAAAAAGAATCATCACTAGAAAAAAACACGACGCTCTGCGTTTCATGTTAATGGCAAACTTCTACTGACATGTTGAAACATAATGTTGACATTTCCTAGAAAACCCCTTTATTTCTGGGGCTTTTTATTTAAACGAAAACCGTATATTTTTACGGTATATTTGTCTATTAAAATTGATTTTAATTAATCGTCAATGTTTAAAACGACGTGAAAATATCAACTTTCATTTCGATTCCAATGAAATAGGTATTCACATGCTGACTATGCACTTCTTCTTATTTATATAAACCCGACGGATCCGAGTCTAATATTTTGAAAACCTGACGGATCCTGGTCGACTCCGGGTGAAAAAAAGTCACTGTGGCAAATTTGTGAATAAATAAATAAATATATGGGTGAAATTCTAAATTTAGCCAAATTTCAGTACGCCGTATCGTTTTCGATATTTATTTTCAGTATTTGCAAAATCCGTTCCATTGTTCTCAAGGGCGCTACAGACGCTCTGGAATATCGGAGCGGTATGTCTTGTAGTAGACCGTGCGGTGAACGAACAGAAATTTGGTTCGACGTGCGGCGTACTGAATGCGCTTCGACCTGACGGTGAATGTTCCTACACACGTTAAGGGCGCTACAGACGCTCTGGAATATCGGAACGGTATGTCTTGCGGCGACCGATGTTGATGCAGACCGTAGCGTGTGTAGGAACATTCGCCGTCAGGTCGAAGCGCATTCAGTACGCCGCACGTCGAACCAAATTCTGTTCGTTCGCCGCACGGCCTACCAAAAGACATACCGCTCCGATATTCCAGAGCGTCTGTAGCGCCCTTCAGTCTTCTCAGAACTCACAAGTCGTAAAATCAAGTTCTCGGACAAATAAGGTCATATATGAATCATGTACACGCAGAATCTATAAATAACACATCTTACATATTTGGATATTTTCAATGTATCGACTGGAAAATCATTTTGAATTTTTAAGTTAATACTCGAAATTTTAAATATCCGGATCCGGCGGGTTTTATCTCGCCTATATCAATTGTTAACAGCATTTACTGTAGACATACATTCCTATGAAAATATTCATATATGTTATTTTTTGATCAAGATTTGTATTTGCAATCGATCTTTGGTGCAGTCATGTTCTCATTCATCAGACAGATTGTCTTGTCTACTTCCACTCTCCTCTATCCTGCTCCCTGTTGCGGCGTATCATTCACGTGTCACTCTCGTCAGCCCCTAGTCCCTTTCACCCCGACTGACACGACCCCCTTTTCCCCAAACTACCTCAACCTACCTACGAGCCTGGTATATGCCATCAGACAGAAAATCTAAACGTGTTGTTTCGAACCCAGCTCACTTTTATTTACATTCCATTTCATACACCAAAACCCTTTTGTATAATTTGCATACATCCTGACTTCACTGTGGAAGTTCCCACTAATGAATGCGCTTTTGGAATTTAGTAAATGGATACATTAAAACAATGACCTACACGGCAACTTAAAAATATAACATTTGAAATAAAATATATAATATATCTAAAATAATATCAATGTATTTTTAGGGTGCATATTTTCACTGGTTTTCTACCTCTGTTTCGGCTCTACGTGTATCGTCTCGTCGTGCAGTGCCACTGACAAATGTTCATCTTCATCTCGATGAATTCATGACCCCATTATGATTTAATAAATGACGCTTTCCTCCGGCGCAACGGCATCATTTAAGGGATGATGCTTTTTAGATACCGTAATATTATGTAATATGTATTAGAGGAAAAAAGAAAAATTCACGCTGAGCATTCGTTTCTTTCCATTGTCGCTGATACTTTTCCCGAAATCGTTACTGTCGTCATCAATAGATCTTTACGACTCTCCCGATACGTATTGGAGTACTCTAAAATAATATATTTTATCGAGAATTCGAAAAAAATATATAAATTCATCAATAAAGCTTAATGGATTTGCATATACATTTTCGCTTTTAAATGCAAAAAAAGGGTGAAAATTGCAATGGAGAAACGACTTCAGTTTCTCATTTACTAATTGCTGGTAATTGTTTCGTTACCCCCTTGTTACATTTTCATCCACGAGCTGCGAGCTAGCTCCTCTCAGGCAGACGATATTCAGTTTAATCTGCTGACACTTATCCTGGAAAATTTATAAATTCTCCCCGAGGATATTCGCGATTCCGAACTATTTTTTGTATTTATCTACTTCATCTATAAATATTCACCTTAAATATTTTTTTCCATTTATCTCAATTAAAATTCAATTTGCACATACTAATTTGCCACTTCTTTAACTCGTTTATCATTTCCAATCATATGAAGACAACAATTAAAAAATCACCCATCATTGTATTCATGTAATACCTACATATATAGCGGTTTATAAGTTTAACACAATAATTGGCAATTAGACTACCTTTTCTATGAATTAACTCAAGATATTTACCTATTACTAGGTTTATCTAAATATAACATAAAAAAATTCCATGTCCCCGCCTACACTAATATATACAGCATCGGCAATTATGGCAAACACTGACCTACACTGCGCTATAAATAAACATGTATATCACCTTAAAGAATTTATTATGACGATTTTTCACCAACTATTTCACCTAGATTGAATTTGAGACTGACGATTGGAATTCGTATTACCGAAATCAAAATGTCAATATTTTGCGTGGGTGTAATATACCGATAATGCAGTAAATATACATACATATATAATATAATACACATTCGTCTCATACAAAATCATGGATTTAACACTTCATAGATTTATGTATGTATGTACATATGTATACGCACAGTAAATACATGCGTATGCGTTATCCACGTGTCAAGGGCCATTTGAATTGCTAATGAACGCTTTTGATGTCTAGGTCACTGGATCGTTCGCGGGATTTGTATTCTCGAGTGGCACCATCCTGAAACCTTTCATCATAATTTACACACACACGCATTGTGCTGCGTGTAATCAAACACCATTTCATCCCTCATCAAACGTCATAATAAATAAATAGAATTGTCATCAATGGGTCAATGTGTCGATACATACGTAGCTTTCGTTATAAAATATCAATATTTTTATTTCCTATCAACGAAATACTTAAACATAATCTATTGGCAATATTTGACAGAAAATAAAATGAATATGCAAAATTTCAAATCATAAAAATAGCGTCGACATGTGCGACCGTAAAAAGACCATTTATCGGGAACGCCATCGCCTGACGACGGATATCATTTCCTGCTCGGGTTTGGAAAAACCGGAAATAAAAAGCGTATAAATCTAAAAGCTATTTGTATCGGAGAAAGAAGCGTGTTTCATCCCTGTCCCGTGATACACATTTAAATCTCTTACCTGGAATCAGGCCTAGATTTATATCCCAGGCACACCTGTTCGCATACGCGCAAAACAACAACGTTAAAAAATTCACACACGATTCGTCCCCTTTTACAATGTACCAATGTATATATTATGTGTATGTACCTACGAAGGGTGATCAAATCACAGTGAATTTTAATATAAATAAATTATACATATACTTATTTATATTACATACATTATTAGAAAGCTCCAATATTCCAATCAATTTTGTTCAAAGAACCAGTATTAGATTCGCTCCTTTTACGAATTTTTTACGAAGTATTTTTTAATGTAAATTATGATTCAAATTTAGTAATAAACAATTTGGTTCAAATATATCAGTTTGAATTTCAAACGAGTTTTTTTTTATTATAATTTTAAATAAATTATGTAAATTTGTTAAATTTTCTAATATGTGAAGTAAATTTTTGTAAAAGAAATTAGAACAGAGGAGAAAGTGAAAAAACGGTGAAAATAAAGAATCATTTTCGCGAGGATACGGGAGTACTTGTCCGCAATACCCTCGTTAGCGGAAACGTTACGTTTTTCCTCTTTAATGTAGCTTCATTACGTTTAATTCGATTATCGAGCTTGGTCAGCTCCAAAGGTTACTTTTAATCTTGAATTTCTTTCTGCTTCACTTGAAAATTATTATTAAGCTATCGTCTCTTCTGTTACGCCATTCGCGCAAAGGATATTAAATCATTCGAAATGCGATCCATTACCTATTATTATTATTATTTTTCGAAATTGGACGATGCTCGTTCTACCCCTTTCTCGACTTCGCTACTCAATTTTCCTGGGAAATTATTTTTCTTTTTGATAATTGTTGTAGGCGTAACTAATCAACGTTCAAACTTCTAAATTATAACCCACAGTACAAATTACCACCTAATTCATGATTACTTTTATTGCCAACGACTATACTGCATGTTCGCCAACATCAATCTTCTTGAATTGTTGCTGTTAAGCACGCAATTCCTCAGTGGCGAATTGTATAATTGTCTAGGTCGGTTGTATGCAATTTGTACTAAAAGAAAATGCTATAAATATACTCAGAAATTTGACTCTTAAAAAGATTATTGCATTTGGATTTTATTTCATTGAGATATATGTACATATATTAAAAAATATATTACACCTGAATATTTTTTACAAAAAAATTTGAGTAGAGTACTTACTTACACAATACATACTTGAATATATAATATATGTATGTATATGCACATACGTTCATACATAGTTGTGTAGGTAATACGCATAAACTTAAACCAGCGGTCGTTGATTTATTTAAACGTGATAATAATTACATTAGCATGTCGAAATTTTTATTTAAAAATGCTTGCGAGTCGACAAATTTTAATAAGCATTTTATAAAACGCTTATATCCAATTACCCCGCGGCGCTAAGAGGGCGTAAAATAATCATTTTTGCGCTTTGGGTAAAAAATAAATAAAGTAGAAACAAACATGTTCGTGCATACGAGTGTACGTACGTACATTCAATGGATATTACTTCAAATGCAAACATGAAATCAGTAATAAACGCGTTAAGTTTAACGACCTATTCGTTTACATTTTTTTTTATTATACAGTCGGTATTATTTTTTAGAACTTTCGACGTTTGCTGAAAATATGTATTGAAAATAGAGAGGGGAAAAATGAATGACAAATAATTTCGCAGAAGATTGTATTGACTGTGTACATAGATATGTATATTTATTTATACTCTTATATTCTAGGAACGTGGAAAGTCACGCGATGCAAAAGTCGAAAATGCGAAACCGTCTGTTCGATCGCGTTTTTAACGCGCTCGGCTATCAATAATGACTTTCGAGAGATTCGTGACTCACGAAAGTCAATTCTGATGAAATGCTATGTGATTCGGTGTGTATTGTGATGAAATCGTGAAATGAAAAATTGACAGCAGGTACCTTACCTAAAAATTTATAAACCCATTTATAATAATCACAACACATTAATGAAAGAAATTTGTTATTGAAACAATCAATTTCATGGTTGAGAACCGATTGATTCTAAAATAAATCATTATCCTGTATATTATATTTTGCATCTTTGTTGTTTTAACTGGTTTGAACATTTTTTAAAATATCTGTAGTTACAGTTTTCATATATGTATTAATTACTGATACTTTTATACTTATGTATATAATCTTTCATCTATGTATGTACACAGAGATACATATAAGCATTTTTCTAACTACGCAGTCAAATGAATTTTAATCGTATGCTGAAAATTAACCACTTGACATAATTCCGCAATTGTTTTACAAAGAGAGCATTGTTTTTTAACTCATTATGCAAATTATGGCTTCAGCATAATATCGAATGACATTATGTACTCAACATTGCATTCTTCATTATCGAGAACAATAAAACGTGTTGCAATAAAATTATAATCGATGAAATTAAACGACTATTTCCTTTCATCGTATCCATTTTCTTTCTAATCGATGTCGACTTTACTTCATAATAAAATAAACATTTAATTCGGCTATCATTTATTCATTCATTTTCATTTATGCTGAAACTTCTCTCGCAAATGACCTAAATTAAAGTGTATCGTGTTATAGTATCTTGCACGTACATTTACATATGTACATTCGATATGTACTTGTGTTTATATTGGGTTTTGATTAATTGTGTTAAAGGTAACTTTCAGCATTAATTTTACTTTGAAACCGTCCATTTGAACACAGGTGTTCCGACGTCTGAAATTTCCAAGTTACATTTCGCTGATGAAACTTTTGTTGGAACGATTGCTTCGGTGCCATTTTTACGCGATATCATCATGCAAAATTGGTTATATTGTACCCGTGTGTGCATATGTATATGCGTTTGAAGGCATTACATAAATTTTATATCGAGAAATCAAATATATTATTTCAAAGCACAAAAATAAAATACAGAGGCTCATACATTAAAAGTTCATTCAATAGTTTTATATATTTATACGTGTTTTAAATTCGTTCACTATTTTGTGTGCATTGTTTCGCTCTTTATGTATTCAAACAATCCCCTCATTAGGTCGTGATACAAAGGACGATTGCGATTTCCTGAAAATGAAAATAAGCGTAATAAAATTGCCCTCCATTGGAATAATCTACATTTTCTTTGTTGAAATACTTAATGTAATATTTACATATTATTTTGTTGAATATTAAATCACGATAAGTTTTAATGTTGAAGCTAGTTTTATGTTATATAATATACGTATGTTGTTTATTACAGTGACTCTCAAACTTGTTCACACAACAATAAAAGTTTTGTAAAATATAAAATTTGTAAAGATTTTCTTGTAACTTCAAACATTTAGGTACAAACAAATTTTGAAAAGTTTCCCACTCATATAAAAATAAGGAAATGTGTACAATATTATATGTAAGAAAATGCTTTGTTACAATCTGAGAAACATTCATTTTTATTTAATATTTTTTTGATATGCAATCGGTTGTTTCGAAGCTTCTGAAAGTGCAATGAAAATATTTTCTCAGTGGTTTGTAGGGAGCGTATGATTTGATTTTTTCCCACCATAAAGAACAGCAACTCCTCTCTATCTGCGAGGTTTCCGTTTCCGGTCGTCAGGGTCTCTCCCTGGGGGACGTTTGCGTTGGCTTCCTACCTTTTTAGCCCACGACTTCCTATTGCCTCTCAAACTCAAAATTATATTTCCACGCCCGTCTCCAGAGTCGAATAAAAATTCAATTTCGCACGTATAATCAAACCTCCTTCCCGCAAAATACAATATTCACAAATTATCCCTATTTTCGTTCTGTTTTTGCTTTTTTTTTTTTATTCATTCTCGCCTTATACCAGGAAATGGATACGCGCAATTTACGGTCAATAATTATCCAGACATTGTGTGTATGTGTGATGTTTTGATGAAAACCTTTTCACTCTTTCCACTCATTCCTCATTCGCTCATCTCTATTTTGAGCGATGTGTATCCAATTTGTTCCACAAAGCTTGCTTTTCATCCAACTCGTCGTGCTTGAGATTTTTTTTTGCTTCTTTTGGTTTGCCTCTGATTAAGATCTCTCTTGTCCATTTTCTTCTGTTATTTTATTTTTCCGCCAAGTTTAGGCCAGCTTTTGTTGTTTTTCCTCTTTTTCCGACTACACAAAAATAAGAGTAGGTATCGTAATTAAATAAATGTAATTAAATTTTTTATTATTAACCAAATATATTGTCTTTCAGTACAAATTGAAAAATAATTAACACTTTTGTATAATTTAATATTGTGTGTAACAACACAGAAATTCATATACATATTCTATTTTTTTAAATGTATAAAAACTGAAAATATTTATTTTTATATTATTTTTGACTTTATCGATGTCTATTATACAATTGATTTAATACACACACATTTCTCGTGTTTTAAGGGAGTCTTGGGATAAACAATCAAATCTAACATATAATACTGTATTATTTTTATCTGTTCGGATGGCGAAAATATGGATGTTAATATAAGCATATCTGTATACGTAGACCTCGATTATTGTGCAAATTGCAATCGCGCGCACGACAATCGTTGCCACAAAAATCGCGAATACGTAATATCTGGCAATCGAGTTCTCGTTAGTACAATATTTCGCGTGGGTTCCTTTCGATTGATGGAGTTTTTGGGTGCTAGATGTTCCGTGATCGAGATTTTAGTGACGTGCGCGAGATCGCTTATAGCGGAATAATCACCGATCCAAATACATATACATATGTATGTACGTACGTACATATATATTTCTAAATGCATCTACATACATATATTCTACAAAATATATATATATATATATATATATATATATATATATATATATATATATATATATCTATGTATGTATATACATATATAAAGTAGCGCTATTTTTTTATTGAAAGCTTCATTCCTATATATGTATGCATGTATGTACATATATATGTGGAAATAACATTAAATAGGAAAAACCTAATAAAAGGAAAGCAAAGACAGAAAGGACGAATTATTAATAATTCCTACAAATGTCTGCTATTTATTGAAACTACAATATATTTATCAATAATTCCGTATGAAATATCTCCATCGTTCTTTCATACAAGCAACACACTGAGACTGGAATTACAATTACGACTTGTACATAAATTGTAATTAACGATTCTCGCATTCCAATAATGAAATTATACGTCAAACACGTAAGTTATATCAACATATAAATATATCCATATGTACATATGTTTAATAATGGTTTTGTATGTACGTACATATATGAGACCATATGGCTGTTTCAGCAATTTGCGTGTCAACGTTCCTCGCAGCAATAGAAATCGATTGGTGGTAATTAAATACACCCGGCGGCGGCTGTGACAGCTAATCGACGCTTAATTAACCCTCTCATTACCGTTCAATCTTAGACCGGGGTGGTCCCATTAATATTTTTTCAGCAACCCCTCGTTTACTTGTTGTTGATTTAATTTTGTGTTCATTTCAGATTTATCCGTAACGAACGATCGACTGACTGCTCGAAAATATTCTTCACATTATTCAATGGTGAGTTATAAATATTATGTTTTTATTTGAAATTATTGATGTTTTTGTTCACATCTTATTTTATTCGGATACAGTATTGATCATTGAAAAAAGTTTTTTTTTTTTGGAAAACGGATTATTGATATCATATTAATAGATTTGATTTGTTGAATTATTTACTTCTTACACAGATCATAGCGATCTTACATAATTATAAGCGGATTTTTTCCTGATGCCATCACAACAACAAAAATTGTGACAAAGTGATGCGATTTTCAATGACCGGTACTGTATCGATATATTTGAACGTATCTATAAATTTATACGACCGTTTTTCGGTAATCTTTAAGGGATAAGAGTGTCGCGTTAACTTCTCACCACAAACTGCGGAACGTTTTCTGTTATTTTTATTATGGTATTATATATTTGGCGAGTGGCGGTAGAATAAAATAATAAAAAGCACCCCATACGAATCGTAAATTTTCAAATATACTGTGACCGCTCGGTTAATATGAGAAAGAACCCCCGGGGACCGCAAACGTCTGGTTTCTGCTCCGGGTATCTAATAAATACTCAATTTCTTTTCGGGTGTAAAATTTTTCACCGTGTTTATGATATGGATTGAGCTCGTTTGCGACGACAAAACGTTTCGGAGTGTGAAAAAGCGTTTTTTCAGCTGTCATTAATAAAGTGACATAAGATTTGCGCAACGCTCCCCCGCTTCAGGTGTAACTTTGAGAGAACCTGTCCAGACTTGAAAAATGATAAAAGATCCTTCGCGTTTGTCACCAGGATCGCGATAAAGATAATTTATCGCGGAAAAGTTAGGCTTCTTCTTCTTCAACTTCTGGCTTTTTTGTTATTATACTTTTTTCCCAACTGCTTATTTCGTGGCGAAAGGTAAGAAATATCATCTAATTTCGTGTCACGCGTAAATTCGTTTGAAATTTGATATCATATACATTTTTTTACTTTACATTTACAGATATTTAAAATATTTTCACTGTCTTAATATTGAACGTTGTCCAAAATTATGGCTATTCTGCCCAGATCAAATTGTTTGGCCGATGAAAATTAAGTACATAAGACTTTGATTTATTCAGACGTTTAGCTTCTTCCACTGTTTACTTGACTGGGGAAAGATATGAGATATTCTTATTTTAAGCATACATTTTCAAAACAAATTTTATATTTTATATTTAACGGATATATGAGCCGTTATATTTGAAAGTGGCATAAATCCACTTTTCTTGATTTCGACAAATATTTCGCAACACATTTTGCGTTTAACAATATTTATAAATACTAGTGGCCTGTAATACGTTTATTCTGCTTATCCGAGATTCTGGACATATGGATTTAAAATATATTATAACAATTTGTAAATTAAGTCAAACAGAAGTATTGTTTTTGGAAATAAAAATTGGACTTCCGCCTTTTTCAAATATAAGGGCTTAGGTATACTAATATTTTTATGTTTCAAATTTTATATTTACCGTAGTGCCATTACGGGTTACCCCAAGGTGACATCTATGACCTAATTTGTGCACATTTCCTATATGTAAATTTATGATAATATTATTAAAATTTTAAATTAAATTCAAATAATGGTAAGAAATGAGGGTAGGTGGCCATTTTGGCAGAAACCGTTTGAACAATGAAATCAGATAAATTGGCAAACTCTGATAGGAGAAGATCAGCCTGGAGTCACATATATCCCAGGTCTGGCCAGCAACACCGGGTCAGGGATTGAAACCGTAACCCCTTAGTTGTTAGGATTAAGCGCTATCCACTGAACTATGTTGCTGGTTAATATGTACATATGTATTATACATAGATAATATATTACCTATATATAAGTAGTTTTGCTTATGTAAAAAAAACCCAGCCCACAAAACTGCCAGTATCTAATTGCTACTGACGTAGATTAGTTCTATTAGGTAAGACTGTATTCGTAAAAAAATAATATATTTTATAATTTTTGAAATACATGCATACATTCTTTTTTTTTTCTAATATTATTTAATTTAAATATGTATTTTTTTATACCTGAGAATTATTCAATGTGTATAAATTTTCCATCAATTTTATTAGAGAGCGTCATTGATGCGATGATTCAATTTAAAATATCCATCCACTCACAACAATAAGCTACATCCTGCACAATAAAATCAAGCAATTTTCCGTAATGAAAACGCACGCGTATAATACCATTGTGACGCTTTTGGCGTTTGTGCACGTACTGCATACGAAATATTGGAAAATCACCCATGGAAAACATTCTTTCGTGTTCGGGTAACGGCGGGGGTGTACATATATTATATTTATCTATATATGGAATGGGAACGATACGACCACCCACCCCCGTGGACGGGAATAACGAGATATATTTAGCCTACTATGGGAGAAGGGAGGTGGACCACGTACAATTCGAGTTTTCCGTATGGCAGCATTCAACATTTTTTTTATACCACTAATGAGCTTCATCGAACGACCGCACATTCACCGTAAGGGTCATCGCAATTTTCCACCCCTCAAAGAGAAAAACAAACGACCTCAAATTCGTGTACCTACGAGCCAACTTCCCGTTGGCGAATTATCGGCTTAAAACGCAAAATTTAATAGATTTCACTCAATTATTTAAAAAAGTCTTCAGTCTTCTTAAACTCTATTCTTTTTAATTAGTTACACAGTTTAACTAATAGATTCCAGTTAGTTGAGATACAATTTTGGAAAATTCTATTTAAAAATCTTCCAGAAAGATTCGTTTAAAACTGTTATCAGGTCATCAGGTGACTATTTAAAATAAATTAATTCTGTAAAATAATAATGGTTTGTAATCGTGCATTTTGATACCCTAATCATATTCATATATTTTAAATAAATACTATCTATGTGTTAACCATGACGCACAATTGATATCAGGCTTTCGTGGATGTATATGTTTGAATTACCACAAAGTGTTAATAAACTACATATATCACCCTTTTTCATATACACGTACATGTATGTATGTATATGCATATATCTCCCACGTAATAATATTACATACAGTATTTTAATAATAATTTGAATGCATCTCACAATGTCGGTCATTCGGACTGGTTTAATTAATTCGCCATGCTTTTCCCGCATCCGCGTTGACTGTGATCCGCCATCCCTTTGATAAGGGAGGCCCTACATCACGTCCCTTATAATGTAAGAAGTAGTGCACTCTGTTTTCCAATTAGTGGCAGCCCGTGAAGCTATTTGACAGGCCCTCCGACCCTCAGGGACCCTCAGCCGTACGCCTAGACTACCTTACCGGCCAACTTTTGGGTTGATTACACCCACTGTCAATAAACAACTAATGGCCCACTATCACGACTAATTTTATCGTCACCTATAAAACTCTGGGATTGCGATACTACTATGTTATGATATTGTCGATTTCTCAGTGAAGGGGGGTGATTATGTACGAGATTTGGACGCTTATGTGTGATTTGAACGAGATTTTAAAATTGTTTCAGTTCATGGTAATTTCGAATAAATTAAGTCACGTTCGCAGTGTATGGAAATCGTCTCTGAACCCTTTCTGAAGGGTGCGCGATGAAACGGAATAAAGCACTTATCGCAGATGGTACGCGTACTCTACGATAAAGTAACATTCGCATGGGATTTTCGTTCGTATACGTACCTACCTACATACAGCATATGTATGTATGTAATTTGAGAGATTGCCAAAAATGACATTGATTGATTCGTTTTTTCTTTAAGGTTGTCTAATTTTCTTTTTTGGTACCGATTTTAACCTAATGTATTCAAAAGATTTCGTTTCAAAACTCCAGAGTAATATTAATTCAAATTGCATTATCGTATTTGGCAAGCATGTTTATAATGCGTTTATTTTAATGAAATTTTATACTTAATTAAATTGTATTAGGTTAGATTATGTTGGTTGGGTTAAGTGAAGTGATATATGTAATTATGCAGGCTTAGCTTGGGCTTACGTTAAAATTATGAAAGCTTTTTAATTATTTTATGTACTGAAAAATTTGATCTCTAGATTTATTTTACATATAATCTTACTGTGATCGAGCTTTCTGTCTAAATTTTTCATCATATCAGAATAATATGTATGTTTATTCAGTTGTTTCAAACACTGCTTGAAAGCTCGTCTCCAAGGCATATTTTTGAATCGCTTCACGTAAATAGTATGATTTAATTAAGGGTGTGACAATTAAATTAAATTAAATTTCAATTTGGACATACAAAAGTCGTGCACATAAATTACATTCAGCCAATCGAAATTTTCCATAGTAAACTCATTGTAACATTCAATGTGAAGTCTTCCAAATTTATGTACATATGTACAACGCTTCCCCATCGATATCAGATGTATAGAACTAGCACAGTGCGGAATTCTTAGCTCGGCCAACTTAGGCTTTCCCGAGACAAGCACGAGGCAGAAAAAGGATTTTCATAAAGGCGTTTGTTAGTCGCTTTCCTAGTTTGAATGCAAACACACCCTCGCGTGTGCCTTTTATGGGACTGAGTCGCAAACGAATGGACCAGAGTTTATTCCCGTTCGCGTTCGTCTGCAGCGGCCCATTCAAATGGAAATACTTTTTATGGAGTTTTCTCTCCGGGATTCGAATGTGTCGGCGATGCCAAAACATGGTGTATTTAAAGTGTACACACACATCCTAAGTAAACTTGAGAAAGTTGCGCCTTGTCGGCTATGGTGTCCGGCTAGTTTTCTGTCGGAATATATGCGTATATACATACATATGTATAATACAATGTATATATTAAAGGAGTTGCCGAAGTCTGATTGGAACGGATGCGGCCGTTGGACCTCGAGCTCTCATGCCAAAAGCAAACTTTTTGAGTTATCACATTTCTAACAAATGAGTGTTGTTTTGTGCACTTCGCTGAACATTGTGTTCATAAAATAGAGTCAGAATGCATTGCCCTGTATACATATAAATATATATATATATATATATATATATATATATATATATATATATATATATATATATATATATAAATATACATATACATATATATCTTTAATGCGGTAGATTTTGGGATATTTTACTATTTAGATTATTACTAAATAGGATACATTGCGGTTTTAATTGGTTTTGATAATTTAAGAATAGCTTGAATTTATATCTTTCTCTAGGTGGCCTTTGTCAAGGATAATGAAGGCTTCTTGGTAAACGAAAACTTTCTCGTGTTTATTCGGATTATATAAATTATCATTTATTTCGCATCACTGCTAAATATCACATTTGGCGAAACTAACACGAATCGGTACCACGAATTTAATTGTAAATCTGAGCCACTTTTGAAACGTCTATAGTAAATATGACTTGACAAACATCTGGCTCATTTGATCATCTGATTTACCATGTATTTTACTACACCTAACTGCTGTTTTGTATTTTTCATGTCGTAAATACGAATTATTTCAAAATAGGACCAAAATATAAATCCTAACTGTAAAAATCAACGCAATCTACCAGAAACGCATATTTTTTTGAACTTTAAAACTATATGTATATTTAAGTCAATTAGGAAAAATTTGATTTTCATACTTCAGCCTTATCGACAGAGATCCCAATGACTTGAAGTACTTAAATGTTTCGATAGAAATATGTAAAAAAAATACAGTATATCCTTTCTTTGTAAATGTGCAATCACATAACCCAACTCCATTTCGGACAAGGGTGCAATTCACATTGTCTGACCACACCCTGGTATGTACACTGGTTTTAAAGGCAATGTCAGTCAGGATTCTTTCAGGTGAACACTTCTGCCGTGTAATCCTTTGAAATCTTTCATTTTTCGTGTCGCTGCCGCTTAATCCGTAATTCGTTTTGACGAATTCATGTTGTGACACGCCAGGGTTCATTCAGCTCCAGGCCAAGTACCCATTAGTACATAATACGTTTTGAACGAAAAACGCCATAGTCCGTTAAGCTACAATATTTTCACCCTAATACACGGTGGCAACATTTTACCGCGCGCTACATCGGGCCATAAAGCTGTCATAAGCTGAAATATGCCAGCATAAATTAAATCATACTTAACTGTTCTCAAGAAATGACTCTATTCGGCGCTTTCGGCCTCTTAAACGTTCACCCCCTCCCCCGGAATACCCATACTACTACCCCAACGGAGAGAAATTGTCCCACGCATATTTTATTTTAAAATGCAATTAAAAATTACTACAGGCATTCATTATAATGTTTTAAATTTATATTGAAAAGTTTTCCTTTTTGTGACATTTTTTTTTCTTTTATAACATAATATATAAGTTCGAATATATTATAACATTTAAAGTTCGAGTATATTATATCATAAAAATGAAACTCTCCAATCATGGCTTAAAATTAGTTTATTTAAGTCCCGAATTTAATATATTATTTTAAAATATTGTAACATCTCTGTTATAACTGAGATTTTCCATAGGTTTAATGAATGCTACAAGTCTATAAGTTTCATCTTTCCATTCCTTGAGTATGATATAAAATGCATCCAATTCCCGCTAAAAATGCTTCTGAAATGATTTTACTAAAAACCACCGTCTTCCTTCAGCTAATTTATTGCACAGAGCTTACAGGTTAAACACTTGCTAAACCGCATTTAATTTTTTATTCAATATTTTTAATGAGGGGGGTAAGAAATGGCTGTGTAGCGGTTTTTTTTTCTCTAGCGACGAGGATTCATCTTATAAATTATAGTGCTTAATATAAAACTCGTTCGGAGATTTATACCCTCTCCGTTGCAAACGAGGGCGCATTAAAAGGAGAATGCAAAAAATCGGCCTTTCTTTTATATTCAACTTCATTTCTCTTCTCCGTCCAAATAGCGTACAAACACGCTGTTTATCTGATTTTTAACGAATAATAATATTGTGTTTTTCAAATTCGTACTGCAAAATTGAAACTGGGAATAAACATTTACCTATATTTCAATTGGATTCGTAAGTATCGTTACTCGGTATATTTGTATTGAATATCGATGTAGACGAGTCGACTGCCAAATTTTGCGAATCTGTAATCACTGAAGCATTAATATTTGGATTGTATTTCTTTACATTTTCCATTTACATTTCTTTCCACTCACCATAGAATTTTCACATAAAAAATTTTTTTTTTACTTTATTCTCTTCGTTGTTTTTCTTACTATTGATTCTAGAGTCCAAATTAATCTACGCTTGCTCCGGATATCTAAATAAGGAATTAAAATAATTAAATAAATGCGACTTTTTTTTCCACCTCTTTAAACAGATCTTTGGGGTTTCTTTTAAATAATCAGATCTGTATTCTAAATTTATCTCAAACGTTCGTCAACGCGACCTTCCATTGAGAAACCATCGGGTAAACATGAAATAAAATTGTGTGGATATGTGTTCATTGACTAATATTTTATATGTAAATCCGTGCCCAATTTTTATTTCCCTTTTAAATTATATTATTTTATTCACCTTTTTAAATTATATTATTTTATTCACCTTTTTAAATTATCTCATTGAATTTTAAACTCAGTGTTAAACTTCTAATGTTTTCATTCAATTACATGAAGATTTAGGTTTACAAAGCTTTATGCGTGAGATATGGTAAATTTTTGAACAATTTAAACCAAAATATCCAAAAATAATATCATTTACATTCTTTTATCTTCGAAACTGGGAAATTTAAAACAAAAATAATTTAGACAAATTTGCTTCGTTTTGTAGCAATTCAACTTTATTTTTTAATATTCTAATGCAGAGATTCTCAACCCGTGGTACGCGTACCACTTGGTAATACGCGGTTGATGATTGGTGATAATTTGACATTTTAAAACAGCTCGATAATAATCTTTAATGTTGCGGATAAAATTGAAAGTATGATCAGAAAATTAGATTTTTGGAAGCTGTGTATTGAAAATTGTCAATATGAAGTATTTGAAACATTACATAATTTCTTATCTGAAACAAGATTCGTTTGTCTCGGAATATATGTACGTTAAAAAATGATTGAACATTTAATAGGGCTCAAATCGTATTTTACGCAGTACTCCCCCAACCCTGAAGAAGCAAATAATCGGATTTCAAACCCCTTTGATAATGAAAATATTCGGACAGCTACGTCATTATCAATGAAGGAAAAGGAGGACTTGATTGAACTTTCAAGTGATAGCGTTTTAAAAGCTGAATTAAAAAAAATAAGGTTATTAATTTTTAACTAGATATTAGTGAAAAATATGAACAGCTTGCTGACAAAGCGCTTAAATTTCTGTTGCCGTTTACTAGTATTGAACTGGTTGAGAAAGCTTTCTCTTCATATATTTTTATAAGAGACAAATATATCGAATGCAGCAACATTAAATTATACATTAGGACCTAATATATCATTTTAATGTCCGTATTGCATTACCATATTGCTGTTGTCCATTATATTTTATCATTTTCACAAGAGAGATGATCCAATTCCAATATAAAATTATTACTTCTTCTCTTTGAGTCGATTTTTCTTCTGGACTTTCTTCTACCAAGTTGTAATCCACTTAAAAATTCTTCATTGCATCTTGGGTCTTCCCCCCAAATTTGGTGTTTTATATACAATTTGTAGGTCGACAGATAAAAATAGTGGAGAAAAAAAACCCGAAAATAATAAAGTGTAATCTATGTATGTATGTACATACATACATATGTACATATGTATAACATCAGAAAAACGCATGGTCAACATAATTATAGTATTGGAACGTAAGTATAGCTTAACCAACTAGTGGTCGTTGACTCGACCTCCTATCGATTTCAGTCAACGGTACTTCAACGTAACACTCTTCATTCCACACTTTCAATTTTGACCGACAATGCAACACTACGTAACAAAAGGTCATCACAATTCAGCTCACTCGTTTTCTTTGTTCTAACATTTTTTTTATTATTTACACACCTACATATCTATATGTAGATATATATACCTACAAAGTGTCATATTATTCTGAGGTTTACGCGTAGCACGCTCTCAATAGGGAAACTGTGCGAGACAAAGGCCTCATATATATTTCAAATACCTACGTTCTGACATTCAACGTTAACTTTTTGTCTGCTGAATATTCGCGGCGATCCCCTCTTTCCTTCCCTAAAACGCAAACAAAGGGCTGTATTCTTTCCGGGGAACACATAGTAGCGATTATATATTTATTAGAATTAAAGTATGAGCTCATGCTGTCTCTGAATATTTAACTGGCGGGATTTTCCTTTGTTTTGGACGCTTGCATCTCGCAACTGGGACAGGCGAGCCGCACTAATGGACACCGTGAGAAGTTCTCCGTGTCCTCGGTTTAAATTTAGTGCAGTTTGAAGCCCTCCTGCCTAGACTTTGCCAGACCTACTGTCCTATTCCTCCTCCACGATCCCGATATATTCCATAAACTATTCACGGCTCATGTATCCGACAGATATATAAATTCGATGCGCTCCGTTGCCCACACGATCTATATTCCCAACTTGATCTTGATCTCACATATGTATGTAGCTAAAAATAGATTTTATATTTTACAAAATTCTTCTTATTATCCGACATTTTCAGGAATGAAAAGGCATTGATCAAAATTATAATAATACTGAAAATTAAACTAAATTTTCCTTGTATTAATTAATTCCAAAATTTGTCAGAGTAGTATCATGCATACATATATCACACCTTATTTGAGGAGATACAACTTCACATTATTTATAATGTAAACTAGATAAGAGCATTAATTTTTTTAACCAAACTTGACACATCTTAAATCAAACATGTCGATTAATCAAATCAACTTGATTAAAATATATAGTTATGTGAGTGAAAATAAAATTGTTTTGTAATAAGTTTATGCTTGAGTATGTGCATAGGACTTGTTCAGTATTGAACTAATCGATCGAACGAATAACCTGTGAGTTTGCAGTTAGTTGTTCTTAGAAGTGTTTCGAGTGTTTGTTTGTATTTGTTTATGGGCTATATCAAGTGTCGATAGTTTGTTTTTAATTTGGTTCTGCCGTGTGCATCGTACAATGCCCTTTTGGGTCGATATTTAGTGGTGGTGGGCCATTTCGTCCTCAGTCGGCGCATGTTGCGTGGTTTCGTTGAATTTCGCCTTTAATTTTCTCTTCTAGGAAATTTCCTGTCCACTCATAATGCTCGGCCATTATTATTCATTATTATAAATATATGTTTGCATGTACGTGCGTTTTTCATACCAGCCCGCGTATGCATTTTTTTTTTTTTGGTTCTTACTCATTCTTTCGGTATTCCGATGAATTTATGTACAATAAGACGTGCTTCCTTTTGATTTAATTAGTTTTATAGGAATTACATGTATTACATATACATACATGTATTCGAAGTTTATCAATCTTCGTTTTCTCAAATTGAAATCGCTTGGATTCAAATTGAAATTCAGTATTATGATATTTTCCCATTTTCTTTCCAAGTCTT
This sequence comes from Arctopsyche grandis, assembly GCF_051622035.1. Lineage (NCBI taxonomy): Eukaryota > Metazoa > Arthropoda > Insecta > Trichoptera > Hydropsychidae > Arctopsyche > Arctopsyche grandis. The sequence goes on from NC_135364.1 coordinate 16,169,496, forward strand.
CTAACCGATACTGAACCAAACTACCAAACCCTTTTCTTGCAATTGGGAAAGGGAAAAATAACCTTTTTTATTTTTTATATTAATCGAAAATTTAGTAAAAGGATCATCTGCGAATAGTGCAGCTTTTATAAACATAGATACCGTATATGAGATATTTTTTTTATATCCAAAAATATAATCCAATTTACAGTTATTCAAACTTTTAATATCTTAACCGCATTTTTTTTAATTTGTACGTATATGTATATACAATACATACATACATACATATATGTATGTATGTACCTATATTTTATAACCGGTCAAACCGCAAATATTTCGCCCTTCCCGATTTCAATTCGATCAAAATAAAATAAAGAATCGAAATTGCGATCGTTTGAGTCTGTGCACATTTTTCGCAGGGGTCGGCAATCAAATCAAGTCGATGCCTGCTCCCTTTAATCAGGGGCGCGCGTGCGCTACGTCAAACGTTCCCTGGGGTCAAAAGACCCCAAAATCGAATAAATCTTTTCGGACCAACCAGCTTGGCGCTAACGCTTATCTTTTGGCGCCTAAACGGTGTGGTCCACAACCGCCAGAGGGCGTTACTGTAGCTTCCGGTTTTCTCATCTGCTGACCCAATTTTAAACGTGTCAACCCCCGGCTCGTTCGCACGCGTGCCGATTTAATTTAGAAACTTTAGATGCAATCAATACCAGCTGGACGCACATTCGTGGTATATATCTGTATACAGCTCTTCAAAGTTAAGAAAGGTTGAGCTTTATATAGGCAGACATCTACTTATTCCCATTTTATTTTCCCCTTGGTAAAATGTCCCTTTATGATTGTGAAGAGATCGAAGTAGCGGTTGACCGACTACAGAAGTGGATATTGTATAGAAATGTCGAATCGGGAGAAAGCTTGAATTTGCTTCCAAATGATGATACTTAAAATACGAAAAACGACCCCAAGCAAACAGGTGAAATTACACACTTGCTAAACTTTTTTATACGTATGAGTAATTTTTCTATTTCAATTTTTGTTTATGTGTTCTATGATTTATGTATAATTTTTATATTCAAAATTGCAACTTTAATATAAATATTATATTATGCAAGAAGTCATTAGCAGTGTTTAAAAAATGGGTCATATTGAAATAACGTCAATTTCATTATTAGTATTATCACACGTTAACCGAGCGGATTCGCTGTGATATTTTGAGCCCGTGGGAAAAGAAAAATATTAACGCATTTTGAATTCAATCCATGCTTATCTATATTGATTGCATGATATCTCATTATAATCAAGCATATATTAGATTTTATTTTATATTCCTATATAAAAACTCATGGTAGTTTCAAATACGAACATTATATGTTTGTCATTAAAATGAAACAATGCTTATGTACGTACGTGCAAGTAATAATGTAGTTAAGTTTATATGCAACAATTTACTTTGGGTTACGTACGTACAGAGTCTTTTATGTGATTTTAATAAGATTTGATAATATTGGGATATGTCCTTTTGTTCGTCGTTGAATTCTTGTATTTTAATATATTATTAATGCACGTACATATTGCATTAATGCAAGTCACGATCTCACATGCTCCCGTCTTTCGGTTAAGAACAGACGGACAGTTGAACATGTAGCATTTGAATATACTGGTTGAAGAAAACTTATTGTGGATTTTTAACGTTCGTCGGTCACGCCACTGATACATTAACCGTTCATCTTTCTATCCAAAGAAATATTTTCGCGTGATCTCTCGGATACACGGAAGCACTTACCTTACTCAACTCCCATTATTATTACTCTGCACTTAACGTTATTCATCGTGAAGCTTCGCAGATTTGCGTGCGAACCTACCGATGAACGATATTTGGGTCATTCGGGGGTACTAATGAAAAATGATTGTTTTCCGATACGTACATATATGTATGTACCTTTGCATATTATGTATTGTTTATGTAACGTACAGATATTGTATCACAAAGAACGTACTATTCATCTCTCTGGAAGAATATTTCTGGAATTGAGGTCGACCAAAAGTAAGATCTCATGCACACAGAAGAACAATGAATATTCAATAATTAGTTTTGTTTGTAATTAATTATAATTATTATAATTGTAATTAATTATCAATAGTATATACATCATATGTGGATCTATGCAGGGCCGCGCCTACCATACATAATGCGCACAGGCGGCCGAAAGAAATGAGAGTTGAAAAAATTATATTCCTTAAAAATACGAAAAAAGATATCGTACTTTTTAAAATGCATTTACATAGGTTATCTTGTTCTATACTTGTGGATTGCTGTTGCAAGTTACAACTTGTAACCAGAGATAGCAGGTATAGCTTCGGTCCGCATGGAGCTGGGTCTTTTATGTTCTACATATTATCTTTGCGACTGCCAGATGTATTTCTTCAAGAATGATGAATATTGGTTGGTCATCGAAAGAACAATGTCCTAGATGTGGGATTTGTAAAAACACTATATTTTCATGAATGAACTTGAAAACGTTCAGTCGCTCTTGCCGTCTGGTCCTGTTCAGAACTAAACGTTTTAGTTTTCTGGTTAATTTTTCTGGGTGTTTTTCTGGCTAATTTTCATTGTGATCTTCGTTTTTATTAAAATCTTCTACACTACATGTATTTCTCGCCAATTTAAGTTTTCACGCAGGCGGCTGAACTCCTAGACGCGGCCCTGGATATATGATATTGGATAAAGACACGAATAATTTTCGGTAATCATTACATCATCATTCTGAAGTAATAAATTAAAGTTTTCCTATTTAAAAAAATATGCGGCTCGTATAAAGTATAAGCGTTTTTGCAAAATTCTTTTATCCCATTCATGTCAGTGGCATGTCAGAGTTGCTGGTTTGAGATGACTTCACATAATCGATTAAATTTTCCCATTTTTGCGCGAAAACAAGGCCGGAAAAACTTTAATAGAATTTTCTTCTCTCTCTCGGGTTTTTATTTCGGTGTGTTGATGTTGCATTAAAAAACTTTTTAACCTCTTGTTTTGCGGCTAATGACCAAATTGCACAACAATGGCAGCTTTCGTCGAGGGGATGGCATGTAAATTGCGGTGGCTTTCGGTCGGTCGTCACCGTTAAGTTTCCTCCATTCTATGTAGTACTAGGCCAGATAACGGTCGGGAGTTGTTTTTCCCGGAAATGTTTTTTATCCGGAGCCACACTTTGGCCAAAGCCGCAGAAAACAAAGTTTCACTTCATTATTCGGTCGCCACCTGCGGTTCTCTCACGCACTCACCGGGGAAACCCTCAGATCCTTGAGTAAGGAAGGGAAGGAAATATCCAAAATCCACGGGGACCTTCCGGACCCTCAATTTCACCATTGAAAGTTTTTCCAGGCTAATTACTTTCCGTCGAAAAAGGCACTCATTCACAGTTCATAGTGACTTCCGTTGGGTTTTCTTTTGTTCGTGTTTCATTATCTTTTTTGCGTCTGTTTAAATGAATTATCAATGTATTTGAAATTGATTCTGAATTGCTAGATTTTTCGATGAAATTTCGTACATTTTACTTCGATAATCATATTTTAAAACTTTTTTCATCTAAACGTATTCGCACTGTTTGAAAGTTACTTTCGATTCAAGCCAAGTCTGTTATTTAATAAATTATTCATATCTATCGTATACATACATACATACATCGGTATTTATATGTACCTACCTATACATGAAAATATATTATATATATTTACGAAAGAGACTTTGTAACTATGAATGTATAAAAAATGTATGGTTTGTTGGTAACATCGAAAACAAATCAAAGTTTCTATGACGACGATTCGATATATATTCAAATAAATTTAATAGAAAAACAAATGAATATTTACCATTAGATTCGCCATGTTTAAGCTGTTTATATTACAAATACTGAGCGAAGCCGGGTAAAACAACTAGTATATTAGTTATCAAAATTTTAAATAAAGTCTTTTTGAGCTCGCAATAATCTCGTTATTATAGTGCAATTAGCCCTCGGGACGATATTACATAAGTCTTAAGATTAATCTGTGGACTGTTTTCATAAAGAGAAGTTTGCTAATTATTTTACCATAATTAGAATGCAAACTCGTACATTATTTTGTATTTTAATAATCGGAGATTGATGGCAAATACATAGATATTTATATAAATTTTGGGTACATTAAGAAATCGCGGGGTGATTTTTTTGTACGTTTTTTCATTTTATTTGGTTTTAGCTTTTTTTTCCATTCCCATATAATATTTTTATTCTTACATAAATAAAGGCATATGATTTATTTAATAGAAATTCAAGTTCAATCGGGTGAACTTAATGCAAGTTCATTTGACCTATAGATGAAATTGACCTACTTAAAAATATGTACACACTTGCGAATGACACAACTCGCCCTCATCTTTTAGAATTTGGGCAAAATAAAAATTAACAATTATAGAGAGGTTATGTTAAACATATCAGCTATTTCCCAGGTATTCTATCGTATACTGCACGACTGGTATGTAATATTTATACTACTATGAATTAATAAATGAGGGGAATTCACGGTCGTGAATGTTTGAGTATGACGACAGAAAGGGGTGGTTTGTTATTACGGATACGGTGTTGTAGCGTGAAATCAGTCCGCGTTGACGTTTCATCCGAACGAATATGTCAGTCGAATCTGCGTAGGGTTCGTAGGGCCTAAGGGGGGGTGTTTGGAGAACCACCTGCTTGGAAAAGGGCTTCGAAACGCCACGGTAACGAGATTCCAAACCAATTTTCAATCATTCACCCGACATCGCCCTACATAAAATTCACCGCGAATTAGATATCAGCCCCGTTCCCCATCTATCCCAAATCGAATATTCGAAACGTACCTCTGATTATTCGATCAAATATATACTTATATACATTTTTGTACATCGCATTAAAGACCGATACTAGAATCATCGACGTCTGCGTCAATCGACCGTACAATTCGAATTTTCAAATCCATTGATTTGACAACGATTTTCCCCCATAATTTGATTTTGTCAGTGAATAAATCATACACTAATCATTTTCATTCGTTATGCAGACATCTATGTACAATTTGATGAAATGACATTTTGACCCTTTGGCATATACGCAATTGAGTTAAATTATAGAGACTTCAGATTGCTAGAATTTTCCTAAACATACTAATGCCCCAACTGCATATACAACTTCAATGGTCCTTTCTTTGTGTATGTTAATTCCTAGGATTGGTTATTTCAAACATATGTACATATACCTAGATTTATATTGAACCATCCTATTTCATAAAATCATTCATATATAAAATCTTGTTAAACCTCTTGTTTAATTAAAATGTAATCTCAATCACCAGCAATTCACACAAGTACGTATGGCTGCCCGTAGTCTACGTGCTAGTTTTCAATTTTCATTTTAAATGAGTAAAGGAAATTGGGAAGGTTTAAATTTCTAGAGTACGTCTCGTTAGGCTACATCGCCCCAGGTGAGATTATTTTACAGATGCGTATTCGGATACACCATGCGAAAATGAAGATGTTCGAGGCACGTGTATCCCTCTCATCTGACCTTTTTTATATTACCTACCTCCTCCCCCGAGAGACGGAATCAACGAGGTCGTCTGACGTTCGCATAAATTTCCAATCCAAACGCAACTACACGCGATTTCTCAACAAATCCCATTACAAATCCAAATTTGCCAGGAAAAAATATTTCGCGTAGTAAAAAATCATTTCTCTCCGCTCATTCCGTCGTAATAATTCAATTCTGAATTAATTCTAAAACGTCAACGGTGTCGTTGAAATTGTTGTTACTCAGACGCGCGTATATGAAATACATATTAATGGGTAAGCAAAAAATTTGTAGCAACGAACAACTTTTTATCACGATTTTTTTACCCCGGTCTTTTTTTACAATGTCACGGAGCCGTGAAAAATTGGATATGGAAACGCTTTCAGGTGAAATTTTATACCACATATTCACCAGATTATGGTTCAATAAATGTCACGGTTATATTATCATTTTGAAACAATTTTTGCAATACTCATTCATACCAGAAAATATCGGTGTGATCAAAAAATACTATGACACTCCACATAGTAAAAAAATATTCCTACTACTTTCCTTTCATTGTGTACATTTTTAACAATAACACTGAGCAACAAAAAAAAATACCAGAGCGGAGACTAGCCAATCTTTACTAAGTTTGACCCACTGAATTCGAATATGATATTGATTTTTGTTGGTGGGCGATCGTTTACGATATATGAGCGTTTAAAAAAATCCGCGATTTTTACAGTTTTTTGGCTTTTGCGGTCTTTAACTCAAAATTTAGGATTGTTACGCTCAAACTGAGTATTGTAATCAATAGTCAGATATTTTTCCTATTAATTGTTATATTTCATTGCTTTAAAATACTTCTAATTAATTGTCTAGCGAATTTTAAAAGTCAAAAATATATTTTTTTACGGATTTTTTTTCCGTGCTATTTTTCATTTATTTGGCAAATTTTTATTTCACCACGTTTATAAGGATTGGTTTTCTTTCTCAATATTTTTTTTTATCTAAACGTACTAACTCAAGCGGTAATTGCAATTTAAATGGTTTCGTTGTATATATGGTTGTATCGCGTAATATGTTAGGTGCAAGCGAGATGGCATGTAGTCCGACCGCTGTACTCTGTGAGGTGGATTATATGTGATTTTTGTTGCTCAGTGTAATTTTATATTGCTGATCGTATTCAAGGCGCTTGTAATATTTGTCGTCATGATTGAGCAGTTGCTATAATTAATCCAAAATAATAAGTAAGATTTTTACAAAACCCCAGTCAAATTAAAGTCTTAACATTTTCTTCGTCTACATTCTAGAATGCCTCATCATGCGGTTGCCCCAAATTATGCGAAGCTGTTGCAAAGAGCTTCAATAATTGTCGCAAGTACACAACAGCCCGATTAACCATAATCTAATTTATTAAGGATTGGATTAAATGTATGAATAGGCAATTGTACAAATTTGGAAATGTATTTTTTGGTCATGATTACGCTCGCCGTATTTTTTATCACTCGTACTTGTGTGGGTCTGTCTGGCTTTATCTCTCTCGATTATTATTATTGAATAGAATGATCTTCTCTGAAGTGCACAATGAGTATTTATACATTGTAGCATCTCTTCAATAAGTCCCCCTTCCCTTTTCTCTTCGCTCTTTCTTTTCGTTATTACCTTTGCGAAAAGAAAGTGCGCCCTTCAACCCGTATTTACTCCCATAATCATCTCTCTTTTCAAAGAGAAGCGACCTTTCTCAGCGAAAAGACGCCTCGTCGTTAATAAATAAACCATCTACGGATTTATTTTGACCAAGTTTCCATTTGATATCCGCCATTATGCTCCAAAGTGTTATATATTGCGGTCAAGTGTACGATTATTTCCCTGAACATTGCATATATCGTCCCATGGGGAAAGTAGGACAAGTCGAAGAAAAACACACTCTCCTTCTAAAAGCATTTGAAATAATGCATTTGCAGCATTTATTCGGTTAAGCTTCCATTTCCGTTTAAAAACCAGTGATTGGGTAGAAAATAATATATTTTAACTTAATATAACAAAATTTTAATAAAAATGTAAGTTATTAAATTTCTAATATTATATATTGTATGTATTTAGAATCATTTCAATCGCATATAGGATATACATACAATTGTCACTCAAAATAGGGATTTTAACATATTTATTGTAAATAACCTTTAAATGTAATAAATAAATGATCTAAGTATTTTTGATAATATTAAATGCTTCTTAAGGCTTCTTAAATTCTTTCGATAGTAATGAATTTTCAAGCTCATATGTATGTATTAACCTGTCTTGTATTCATCGACCGTTATTTTTGCACTTTTTCTTGCATTATCTAATATATTATTTCGAAAGAGACTTTGTATGTAACTATATTTAGTTGGGAGCATCGAAATCAAAATTTCTATGGCGACGATATAGATACATATACATATGATTGAATATTATTTTTTTTCCATTCAAATAAATTTAATAAAAAAACAAATGAATATTAACTATTAGTTTCGCCATGTTTAAGCTGTTTATTGTATTACAAATGCCGAGCGAAGCCGGGTAAAAACACTAGTACTATATAAAATTGATTACATGTGTTTGGAATATCTTTTAACTTTCTCATAGGTACTATTTTTTCTATAAAAAAAATAACCAAATTCGAAATACTCAACTTGTTCATTTTTTTACCTGTAAGCTCTATACATAGTATACACGTGTTTCTGTTTTTTCTTTCTTTTTGAACACGTGCGTTCTATTAACTTCCTACATCGATGGTCGCATATTCGTTCACGGGGGGGGGCTGGAAAAAAAAGAATATTCCCCTTTTTACATCCAATATATTTTTCCTCGCATGATGTTCTATGGGCGTCCGTTATTGAGTGTTCCTTTTTTCCCCCAAATTCACATATTTTGCGAATGCAACGAACGCGAAAAAGCGCACTTACGTTATATTTCCCATACATATGTACATACATATACCTATGTATATATGTACATACGTACGTATGCGAATTTTCGTCTGAACAGCAGCGCCTCTCAAATATTCATCAGGCTACTGTCAGATTTTCATAATAATCGATCAAAGTATCTGTCAGCTCACCCGTCCAACACACACGGCTCACCCTTTTAATAAGTCACTTTTTTCAACAATATAATAACTTAATTGCTTTTAATTTACATCCAAGAAAATCAAACATCGCCACATTCATAACGACAAGTACATTCAAATAAACGGTGCATACTCTGCTCTATAATAATATGCCAAACATCTAAAACAGAGAACTCTTCGTTATGAGAGGCTAGCGTATAAAAAAACAACAAAGTAAAATATACATTCAAAATTATTTCAACTATACGTTTTAAATTAATCTCGGCTGAAACCATCACGGGTGAATTTCACATAATTTTATGTTCATGCACGGATGCATACATGTGATTCAAGCAGTTGATACTGTAAAAGCATCCGTTCTCGAACCAGCGTCCGTATGATTTCATCCATATATCCGTATGTGTATAGCATTTTGGAATCTTGTACATTAGTGTATGCCAACAAACTCAATTAAGCAAACTAATTCGTCTTGCTGCAGGTGACATGAACGAAATATTTGTCAGCGCCTCCAAAGGTCACATTATTGTATATATAAACTTCTACAAATATACGAGGATCAAATAGGCAGGAATTCAATTAAATATGTGTCTAAATAATACACTCACCGCTCGTATTTGTTATGACATCCGAATTCGACAAATAAAACACCCCGCGCTGTGAAATATTTATCAATAAAACAAATGCGACGCTTAATTAAATTGATATCTACTTTTGACAGGTTCTTGGCAACGACAGAGCGTCGACGTCTGAAAATTTATCTAGCACGTTAATTAAATCTTGAAAAGCCATATCTCCTCCTTCAGAGGCTAGGTATGAAGGGAATGAACCGAAGCACAAAGGAACGGTAAAGAAAATATATAAAGTTGTATGTCTATGCGTGCGTCTGCTCTCCCGAAACCTCCATATTTATACACCCTTTTATATGATATTGTTCATATAACGAGCAATCTATAAATTTCATACACTTCTGGGATGGGTATTAAGCTATGTTTGAACGTTACGTACCTGAAATATACTACATAGAAGTAATTTTTGGTTCGCCACTCACTTTGATAGATTGCATTGTCTCCACAAACAAACCCACATCCTAAATATTAGCACCCTAGCACATTTAGGACCAAACATCTACATACATAGTTCATCAAAAGTATGAATGATTCTCTTCCTCAATGTTTATACTGCATGTGAAGCTATTTACACATATGTATATGAGCCGTTATATTTTAAATTGGCATAAGTCCACTTTTCTTTATTTCGAGTAATATTTCTCAAAACATTAAATATAATATTTTGCGTTTAACAATATCTAAAAATCCTGGTGGCCTGTTATATGTTTATTCTGGATTTCCGAGATTATGGACATATCGAATTAAAAGAAATGGTAACAATTTGTGAATTAAGTCAAACAGAAATAGTGTTTTTGAAACCCTAAAATTGGATTCCGCCACTTTCAAATATAAAGGTTCATATGTACATATGTACATAGATACAAATTGAAGCAAGCGATGGTTTTCCAATTGGAATTAGCACATTAGAAATGTTTTCCTTACCAAACCATTGTATCATTTAGTTGGAAACTCGATTTAGATTAATCACATTTTCCAACCTAAGAGCTTTATAAAAACAAGTCAGAATAGACTAGTGGTTAGCATATAATACTTTGAACAAAGTGGTCACGGGTTAAAATCCTACTGGTTTCTGCTGGCCAGACCTTGGATTTCTGACTCCAGATCGTTTCCTACCAGAATTTCCCAATCTATCTGATTTTCATTGAAACGGTTCCAAAATATTGGCAACCTTACCCATTTTCTCGCAAATCTCGAGTATTCAGCAATCTCGAATTTCGCTGAATTGTATAATATGCTGCAAATTTACAAATTTGACCATAAATTTCTCTGTGGATGTTAATTAATATGTATTTACTGAATTTCGCTGAATTGTTTAAAAATGCTGCCAATTTTCAAATTTGACCATACATGCCTCTATATATAATACTAATAATACTTGTTTCAAATGGACATGTTTCTGGAAGGCGCATTGGGGTTACCTGTCAGGCCTGGTATAAATTAAAAAAATAAAATAAAATAATAAAAACAAAGTCAATGTTAACTAATCCATCGCGACGAATATTAAGTAAACTTCATATTATGTAGATTTATACACCATGTGATAAATTAGACCATAATCAATTACATCCAGGCCCATTAAACGTATAAATCAAAGGGCTTTCCATTTCATTGTTTAATTTCGAATATCATCAGATTTAACTGCATCACACACTACACTGTATCATCTATTGTACATAAATTGTACATAGTTACAATATGAAGTACGTGTAACATCGCCACCTGGGCACGAGGAGCGAAATCCCCCCATTTTAGAGCAGAAATCGCATGAAATATATATGTACACGTGTCTCGTAACTAGATTTGCTCGCCTATATTTACCCTCTTATTGCCAGTCGAATGGAATACCTCCTCTGGCAACCAACCGTCTGCCCTTGAGTCTGGCCACGCCAGTGAGATACAACCTTTTCTCCACTCTTCAACTTTTATTGTTTTATTATGTCGTCTTCGTCGTCGTCGGGAGGCGGTTTATTATATTTGGACGTTGCCGTTTAAAATACTGCTCCCGACTTCCTGTAATACGTTATTTATGAAGGTCGTTAATGGCTCTCGTCGCTTTCTGGGGTGTATATGTCTATGTATTATATGTATGTGCGAATTTTCTCCCGACAACAATACATCGTTTTATTTAATCATTTTGCTTGTGTGTGTGTGGATTTTGGAAAAGTCACCCCTCACGGTCACGGTCCCGTTTAAATTTGCATTCGCACGATGCATATGCAACCCCTATTAAATTGCCATGTATTTCGGGACCATGCAATTGTTTGTGCGGGGCGTAAATTTTCAGTTGAAATATTTTCCTTGGTGCGGAAAATTCATGTTCGTGCTTTATCACATAGTGATATTTTTTACAAGCTTTTATTTATTAGATGCAGTTTATTGTGCGGGTATTATCTTTGAGGTTTAATAGTGTTTGCGTTTGTTTCACGCTTTGATTTTGTTTTGTCTAAAATTTTGGAATACACTCTTTCTATCAATTTCTGTGGGCAAAAAACTATACAGTAAATTAATATATTTTTTCTACTCTTCAGTCAGCATTAGTTTCACTACTGAACCTCATTATCTTCATTGTTTCCTATTTCTTACCTTAGGATGCTCTTTAACCCTCACATTAGTTTGATATTCTTCCTTATTAATTGTTTGCCATAATTGAAGTACATTTGTATGTATATGAAACATCTTTTTAATCGTAAGTAAAATTATTTGGCTTAAATTTAAACAGTACGGCCATATATTATTGTATGTACAAATATGACTTAATTCAATGGTATGCTTATTGACCAATATTCGTCCCATATTGGTATTATAAATTTACTTGTTCCCCGGCCTAGATTTGAATTTGATCGTCATATCTTTCGGTATTACATTAAATATATACATTAATGTAAAATATCATTTTTATTTGAAACTGCGTATACATATATTAAACCAGCAGGACGATTCCAAACTTCTGGCATCAAGAGTGGTCCTTAAATTTTAGACGTCCCCGTTTCTAGAAAGCCGGTAGACGTCACAGTTTAGTACCATGTCATTCAAAACACACTCCAGAGAAATACACTTACACAAGGGTCACTTCACCTAGCGTAAGTTCTAGGTTTTGTTTACATTTCTTTCACACACTACCAAACTGTTTCGCCCGTATATTATCAAAACTTTCCAGACTTCCTCAACACTTTAAATACGTCCCTCATAAATTGAATGCCGAAATCTTGCAATTTTACAGAAGTAGAATAATTAATCACTGAATTCTCTGGGACACGTCTCCCTCAATCCTCGTAGACGAGACGTTGTGCCTTTTGTGCAAGTTTTCAACCGCGTGCTTTAAATGCAACCCTTGTATGACATTACCACCTTTACACAGACATATCCACCTTTATAGACATATCTAAAGAGAGACAGCAAACAGGTAAGAGCGAGTCGGAGGACAACTTCCGGCGACGAGCTTACGGCGTGTCTGCGTCTTTTAGGATATCCTGTCCTTAACGACGTTCGCCGATTCGCGATTACAAATTAACGTTTCTATTTGTATTTATACTGTGCTATACGACAATTTTCTTTATTCTATATAATACGTACAGGAGAATTAAAAGGTATTTCTTTGTCGAAAACACGTTAGTTATGAACCTATAGGAACCTATGTCATTATCTCAGTTGACATTTACATTTTTCTAACTCTCTTCCCCACTAACTCATCTGCCTGAGGCTGCAAATTTCTTATTACAAACCTCCCCTTTTTTATTCGTATGAAACAGCTCTAATAACTGATAATTTCAGTTCGTTTTAATTTTCAAGGTTGTTTTGTTTCCTACCCAGTTTTTTTCATTTATATTTATTTACATATGTATAAGAAGAAGAAATAAAGAGACATGAAATAAGGATGGAGTGCAATTGGACGAATGATTTTTTTAATCAAAAATACCACTGCCTGAAGAAAAAGATCTTCTATCATTGTGTTTTGCCAGTGATGATGTTTAGATGTGAAACCTGGACATTGAACGCCAAGATGCTACACAAATTCAAATACACTCAAAGAAGTATGGCTGTATGCTTGGAATAACGAGGAAAGACAGGAAGCAGAATACATTGGTGAGAAGTATGACAAGGGTAGTGAATATAGTGGATTTTTATTCAATAAACGCATGATATTTCACTAATTATATTCAAGTACATTCATATGTATATGTAGTAAAACCTAAAAAGCCTAAAGAAAATGATCTTTGATCAATGTGTTTTGCCAGTAATGATGTATGGATGTGAAACTTGGAAATTGAACGCCCAGTCCAAATTGAACGCACAAAGTCCAATGCAACCAAATAAGTATGGAACGCTGCATGCTCGGTATTACAAGAAAATATAGGAAGCAAAATACGTGAGTGAGAAGCCTGACAAGGATAGTGGATATAGTGGAGAGTCAAGATATTGAAATAGCAATGGGCAGGCCACGTGGCTAGAAGAATGTACGAAAGGTGTACAAAATAAGTACTTGAATGGTACCCGAGAGAATGTAAAAGGGTAAAAGGAGTACCGCAGGGGCGATGGGTAGACGAAATTAGGAAAATGTACGGGGCGAGATGGATGATAATTTCGCCAACAGAGAAGAGTGGAAGCGTGTTGAAGAGATCTTCATCCAGCAATGGATGTTGAATGCCTGTAGTTGATGCTAATGATGATGATGACTAGAGACACTTATTTTGGGCATTTTGCCAATGCTTAATTGATGCTAAAATTCGGAATAGATGCTAAATTCGAAATGTTTCCATATAAAAATAAAGTAACTAGTGTCATCCTTTAATCATTTCAGTCTTGTCGTCGTCCCCCTCCTCTTCAACAAATGCGAAACATTCACCGGATAAATTCACTACATATGTAAATATGTAAAACATTCACTATATAAATATGTACTTTCCAAATAATTGTTAAACTCATAATACCTCTTCTCCTATTGATTTTTAAATCTACATATGTCCTTGAAAAACCGTGTTTCTATTTTGTGAATGAAACTTTTCTCATGAAAATCGTATGCAAATTGAATCCGAAGCTTAGTAATCGTAATAGCATGGGCAAATAATTAAATTTACTGTCGTGATTTTTTTTACTGAAGCGAGCTTTTGTAAAAGAGGTATTGGTTTTTCAGATCCATTGTGTTCAAAAACATTAAATGTAATAAAGAACGTTTTCTACGAGGCTAGAATGGCAAGAAGGCTCGACATTGGCAAATATGGTTCGTTTAGCATAATTTCAACAATTGGTCGTACATGGGTTCGTCGTAATGTGGCCGTTTCGTTTCCGGCACGTTAGTTTTCCCCCGTTTAACAACCATTTTCGACGGACGCCAAACGAAAAACCGAATGGGAAAATAAAGTTGACTTTTGTTAACGGGGCAGTTGCTCCAAACGGCCCTTTTTCGTTACGTCAAAACTTCCTTTCGAGCTAATCGCCTATCGTTTTATTTTGAATTGCTGAATTTAACAGTATTATTAAATGGCTTTTATTGAAATAAAACATACCACAATTTACATATGAAATACGTTTTTGTATAATTTAAGCTGATTCATAGCACAAATTTAAAGTAAATGACAATTTTTTTGTTTGAATTTTCGGAAAATTAAAGATTTCGTTAAATTATTTGATACTGGTTTTACCCGGCTACGTTCAGTGTTTGTAATATAAACCGCTTAAAAAATGGCTAATTTAATAGTAAACATTCATTTGTTTTTTTATTAAATTTATTTGAATCGAAAAAAAATTATATTCAACGATATCAATATCGTCTGCATAGAAAGTTCAATTTGTTCGATAACGTCACGGATTCTACGAAAAAAGAAAACATACATACAAAGTCTCTTCCAAAATTATATATTAGATTTCAAAAGTGACTCTTTAACCGAAAAGTTTATTCGTATTTTTATTTTATAATTCCATTCTACTACATATTGCTTACTTTTATTATACTTGTCTTTTCTATTATATCTCCATATTTTAGTGATCGTAAAATAGATTTTTTTTGACCATCGTAAAATATTGCACATGCTACGTCAGTAAATTTTAAAGTTTATGATCTCGAAAATTCATATTTTACAGTCGAAATTAATTTTGCAATTCATCGGCTCATATAAAATGAATTGTTATCTACATACATATATGTACGTACGTATGTATAATATGTACATGTACATATGTACATATGTACATGTATGTATGAAGGATTCAATTACTCCAAGAGTGTGTACCCTCAAAAATCAATGCCGTTAATATTTTATGTAAGAGCTAACAAAGCTATTTTGCAAGCTCTTCTATATTTTAACTAATTATGTATATGTACTTTGGGATAACTTCGTAATAATGGCAAGCTTCTATTTATTTTATGAAATTCAAACTACATACATATAAAAACCTTGTTCGGTTTATTGTTAGATAAAAACCTTTCTTATTCTCATCTTCGCTTTTCAATTTTGTAAAATTTTCATCAATCATAAACTACACAGTTTTATTTGACTCATATTGCTAACGTACCTTCAGACTAAGTTATCTTGTTATATATACATTATACATATGTATGTACATTCTTTGGATACCATTCCGATTTTTTTGTCCATAACCACTTCTCCCGAACACTTCAATTTTTTTTCTTTTTCTCTAATTATTATCTAGGATATTTTCTCCGTATTTTAAACATTCACCTTTCCTTAGTTTTAATCTTTTTAAATGAAAAGATTTTTAAAAATCTATTCCAAAATGATACAATATGAAAAAAAATCATTTAATATGGAAATCTCTCATCTATCAGTAGATAATTGACTTTTCATTCAGTAGACATGGATAGCTTTCGAGATTTAACAGTCTTGATTAATTGACATCCGTGTAAATGACAGTCGACAGCGTGTTGAAGGGACAAACGGCACGCGACACACGCGAACTTCAACCCTCCTATAGTCAGCTATTAGCAACCTTTGGCCGTCGGTCGCAAAATAGAACCAAAGGCTAATACTTGGTTAACTTTAACCAGCGCACCGTTTATAATTTAACCGCGCGACCTCGAAATGAACACCGGTTAAACAAACCGACCGCCGGTTTATTTTTATCGCCCGGAGTTACGCGTGTTCAATTTGATTTTCACACCGCGTTACCTTTGCCGGCAATTAAGTCTAGCAGACGATATTATTACAGGTATTTGTAAGTATGTAAGTACATACATATAGCTTGGCAAGTTCGAGCGTAATATGGCGCTAATTTCGTTTCGCACCCAAGTTATTTTTTTCAACAAACATATAATTAGTATGATGGGTATGTCTACTTTGGCTATTTTTGCTATTTGTTTTTTTTATTTGTTGTATTTGGTGTGTCACGTATCGCGTTATATAAATTAGACTCATTTATAAACTTGGAGGCTGCATATGTATGTACATATAGTTGAGTAAGGTGGGGAAATTAAGCGTTTCGTTTGGAGCCTGTATAACGAATCGCTTTCTAGACTTAACGAGCAAAAATGAACTGTCGTACATTTGCATATGTATGTGTATATTGAAAACGCTGTTTGACCTAATTTTCCCTGTTGATGAGATTCGTATCATAGTTTGAATTATCGTTGTTAAAGTGATATAAGATCATAAATGTAGCATACATATTAAATTATTCAGAAAGGATGGATTCAATTTGGCAATTTATTTACATAAAAATTAATAATATATTTATATTTAAAGAAACTGAAAGTTGTCTATCAGTTTTGGGAGTAGTGACGTTCGTGAACCCCCGCATAAAATTTCTGTAACTTGGTTGTTTATTAATTTTATTTTTATAACCTATCAAATTCATAAACTTTATATACTTCGAGTCTCAATTCCTTAAAAACATATCCATTTCCAAAACCACCCGTTGATATTTATAAGTATGTACATATGTATGTATTTACATCAACAAACAAAATACTTACTCGTGTTGTTTTAAACTAATTTGTAAATGGTTCGATCGCCGAGTCTAGACATTAATGACAGTTCATCTATCTGTTTTTAGAATACAGACGAATTGAAACCATTCACAATTCTATACATTTCAATTAATTATTGGGTACCCTAAAATAATTTAAAAGTAAATATCACCATATTAGAGATGAATTTACATTATTTACAAAGCATATGATCAGTAATCAGTTTGTGGTTTTCCAAACTAACAGAACTAGAAAGACTTGTAACGTCATTCACGCCTACATATGTAATTTGAATATGCTATATACATATTTATGTATTATATATTTGAATTACAACTGTTATATATGTATATTTACATATGTATGTAGATATTCAAAGTATGTTTTATTCATGAACGTAAAAATATTTTTTATAGTTCAAACTTATATTTTATATTATTCCCTTTTCTTCGGAAACAATTCATAAAAAATATTCTATACCTACTATCCTTTCATGTTATAATTGAATTCTTCTACATACTTACACGTATAAATCACCGTTGATTTCTCATTCTAGTCTTGCCCTCTTTCTCCTGTTAAGAGTGTTTGCTCATATGATCACGTCACACGCCAATGTTTGCTCATCCTGTGGTCTTGTTTTCCGTGCCAGCCCACGTTATAACTTCATCGAACACCATTATATACCTACTTACATCATATGTGGCTACATATTCCAATACTGGGATAAAACCAAAATATCCAAGCAAAGAAGCTTTGCGTTTTAGCCCGGCCAACCCAGATATCTGACCCTTTCTTTCCATCTCCGCACATATTTAATCACCTCTAATATACATATTGTGTTTATTATCATACCTTCTTTTGAAGTAAAAAAGCACCTGATGATAAAAGTGAAGTATGACAGTAATTTTCAATTCGCTTGGATTAAGTTACATATATTTACATATGTATCACAACTCTTTTCACAATTTTTTCTCGTTGAGATATCATCAAATATTTTTTTACAGTAGTCATTATCATCTCTAGCTTTCAAATCCTCGTCCTTTTGGATACTGTTAAAGCACTCCCTTTATACATACATACATATGTAAGTCTGAGGTTTCACTCGCTAAGTGCCCCAAAATGCGATATTAAAAGTAAATAAAATACATATAGAGCTTCCTTGAAGCCCGTCAGCATGTCTATAGAACTTTAGATTTTCTTTTTCCTTCGATAAGGGGGAGGCCGTAGATTTCTTTGTCAACTGCATTTCTCAAATTAAATTTCTCGTCAAAACAATAGGGTTTCGTAAGCCCGCCCGTTTTCGTTAAGCTCTCCTCGATCCCACCGATTCGGCGATGAGATGGACGAAATACCCAATTTGAACCCGTAAGACGTGAGGGGTGGGACCATAGAGCGCCCCGCAGACGAGGGTTAAACAATGGGCGTGCGCCCTTCGCCACCTCTTGTCCCTCCTCCTCCTGCTGCCTCTTACGTCTCGAGGTGCTTCGCCGTCCTCCCTTTGAGCCCCCTCGCGACTGCCTGATGAATGTGTCTGCGTTAGTTGTTGCCGCACCATATCCCATCCCTCTCTTCTGGAGACGTTTTTTATCCCTCGATACGCCCTGCAACCCTCTCGACCCTCGACAATGCTAGTGAACAATGCGACAGATTCTATATTGCTATGTGTGTCGTCTCTCTTTCATCATAAATTGTTCATTATTTTATTTAAAATTATATACATACAAAACAATATTACATATGTACATATAGTTGGGGTTGAAGTTGTATAACTGATTTTTTTTGTTCAAGGTCATCTGTCATCCTCTAAATCTCTTACACCATACATTTTAGATAAAAATATGTCACTCACTTCACTCCTCAACTGCATATATTTATGCTACTTATTCCCAAATGTAGTTGATATTATACATATATTACATATATGTATGTATAACCAGCAGCATAGACTAGCAGTTAGCATAGTAACAAAGTGGTCGCTTGTTCAATCCCACCGGCTGCTGCTGGCCAGACCTTGGATATGTGACTACAGGTCGATCGTTTCCTATCAGTGTTTGTAAATTTAGTGTTAATACATATGTGAGTGTGTACCTGTATATATAATTAATAATTCTTAATTTGTATACCACACTCGTCCCCTTGGAACAATCTGTTAAGACGAGTGTGCATGGTTGATTGACATAAAATATTACGATCCATCGAAAGTAGTTTCTTATTTTAGTGGGTTTGAATATTGACATAACATTAGAATACATATGTTTGAATAGTTCAGACGAAGACATTTTGTTATTATAATATAAACTATGCATACATAGAAAATATATTTTTTATCATTTAAATGTATTATTTTTCTATTTGGTCATACATACATACATATGTATGTATGTTTGCATATACTATTTTTTTCGAATTATGTACGAAATATTACTAAAGTAGATACTATCCATTGAAATGATCTATTCATATAAAATAGTTATTTTGTCAATGCGCATGCGCTGACAAATACTATTATTTTATTCTACTTTATTTGTTCTTTTGTTTTTGTAATTTTCTTCATCGCCGCCATATTGGGCTGTTTGTGTTTCAAGTTCGCGTTCGCGGTTTCATCTCTTTAAAGATGAAATAAGAAGAGGCAGCGGCAACAATCGAACTCGATAATTAGCTCGGGGTGAGTGATCTTTTCACATCACTTTTTAATCATACAAAATTTGCACATGACCACTAACTACATAGTATCTAGTAAACGGATTGAAACAACTGCAATATTACTCAAAGAAAAAAGTTATGTTTTCCTCTATAATTTCTGTAGTCATATTGTCCATCGGTCTAGTAATTTAATGGAAATTACAGGTTACTTAACGTCATCATGGCTGAGAATATATGTATGTACATACATATATGCAGTTTATCTATTTACGTAATACATATACATATGTAGTCAATTATAAACTGTGTATGTTCCAAATCATCGAACGAATCGTCTGAGTGCGGTTGACGACCTCCCCTCTCGCTTATCGCATAAACCTCAATCTGATCTACAACACGCAATATATGCTTCAGTGATTCGTGATCTCTGGTAGTGGCACATGTGTAATGACTGTACGCCATCTTAAGAAATCGACATTCGCCTCGTACGTGGTCCTTACCCTAAAGCTTTAGGCTTGAAAAGACTTCTTCGGACAATCCCCGAGCGGTGATGTAAAGCTCTGCGTTCTTTTATGTACGCATTTTGTATCACTTGTACTAACGTATGTACCAAAGTGGTGTATGTATTTGATTCCAAGTCGCACTTTTTTAAACATTTCAACTATACATATTATATTTCAACAACGAAACTTACGTACATAATGATATTGAAATATTGCATAATTTATTCACCTATCTGCCTAATTTATCTCGTTTCGTTTAATTTAATATTTATGTGTAAATATTTTATTATATTAAATTATCATAATAAATTTTTAAATTTAAACACCTCTGAAACTACAGTGTGATTTATTGCGGCCATTTTATAACGTCTTATTTAAATTTATCGTCTCGAAATACACAGTCTTGAGAATTTCAACCATATTTCACATCCTTAACGCTAACATTGAATGCCTCTTGTAGACATAATTATGTCATGCGGTTATTTATCCGTTTAATATGACATGTATATGACATCTACTAGAAGTGCTTGAATACTAAAATAATTTTCGGGGCCTAGTTCTGAAAGGGCCAATGTCAAACGATCTATTTATGTGAAATTGGGTTTAGATACTAGGTGAATAAAAATATAAATTTTTTGTATCATTTAATAAAATAATTTACTTAAGTTTTAATATTCCAACCGAGTTGAATCAGATACATACTCGACCTTTTGGATACCTTTGATATTTCGAGATTATAATCTCTCAATTGAGTATTACAATTCCAGACATGCTCTCCTTTGCCTCCGTTGATATGGTAAAATTCGTTTACGTTTATTGAATGAACAATGTTCGGAAATCATTCCCATACATAGCGTTTAAGCATTAATTTAAACTATGGTTTATTAATTGGTGACATTTACAATTCTAGCATTATTTTTTAATAACTGCATGATATTTCGCTAGTTATATTCAAGAATATTCATATGTATATGTACTAATACGCCTGAAAAAATGATCTTCGATCTATGTCTTTTACCAGTAATGTCGTATGGATGTGAAACTTGGACATTGAACGCCAAGATGCTACACAAAGTCCAATGCAACCAATGAAGTATGGGACGCTGCATGCTCGGTATAACAAAATATGTAGGATAGGAAGCAAAATACGTTAGTGAGAAGCATGAAAAGGATAGTGAATATAGTGGAGAAAGTTAAGAGATTTAAATGGTAATGTGTGGGTCACGTAGCTGAAAGAATGGACATAGGAAGTACTAGAATGGTACGCGAGAGAATGTAAAAGAGTAAAAGAAAGACCACTCGGAAGATGGTTAGACGAAATTAAGAAAATGTGTAGGGTGAGATGGTTGTATGAGACGAGTGGAAGCGTGTTGGAGAGGCCTTCATCCAGCAGTGGATGGTGAATAGCAGTAATTGATGGTGTTTAATTAAGATCCGCATAATTTCCAAAAAAAAATAGAACTCAATTTTACAGTCGCTCCCCAATCGATCTGACCTCCGTGGTTTTGTTCTTGCTTCCATGTACATTGCGTATAAACATATTCCTACAAATAGAAAAAAAATGTTGGCATAGTACCGAGCTCCCCAAAATGAATACTGGTCCTTTTCCTTGTTGGTAGGACAACCCACAGATTTATATCCTGCATATCTTTTTATGCATTCCGGAACAATACACCATTGCCGGGCGGTATCGGACTTAGCGCACTTGATTTACACACGTCTGCAAATCCGGAATCTCCCTCGTTTCCATTATCCACCCCTGAAATTGCACTCGCTCAATATTAAAACCGATTTCGTAATCCCGAAATCTGCACTTGCACACACACATACATCGGGGCTAACCAACCTTTTTCCTACTAAGTCCCCGACTCGGGGGACGCATTAAAACCTCGTCCCTCCGCTTCCCGCCGCAATAATACGCTGTTTAATAACTAACGCTTCGAGGGATGGGGATGCTGGCATTGTTTTTTTAATGCGGGGTCGTCTGTATTACCCCTATTTACACATAGGGAGTCGGGCGACGCCAAGGCAAGGGCTGAAGCGCTTTAAACATTCATACACCCCGTCCGTTTCGTTTTGAATCTGTTGTCAAGGCAAAATCAATATTAGGTATGTACACGTGTGATGCACGTAGAACCCGAGTTCCGATACGGCTCTGGGACGTGCTTTCGGCTCTGATGTCCTGAAAAAAATCCGGGGAAAAAAGTTCTTGTCATCTCCCAGGCAGGAGAATTTTCCCCTCGCACGCGCCGAATGAAAAATGAACGCGCTCACCCACATACATACATACATATCTACCGGGGAAAATACCTTTACCTTTTACTTTTTGTATTTATTTTAAAAACCCTCTTATGTGTGGCTGCCTTTTTTATGATGAATGCTAGTGTCGTGTCCGCTTAAAAATTAACGAATGTATAGTACTTTTTTCATATCAGTTTTTACTAAAATATTTGATCGTTTTATGAAACTATTAATTCAGTCTACAATGTTCATAAAATAAGGATTGTCTCACAAATTTGTGTATAACCACTAATACGATACACATGTGTATGTGTGTACATATGTACATACGTGACATCTGGATAAATTATCTATTCTAGTTAGAATCGATGTATTGTAAGCATCATCATTTGTCATATAAATTATCGATATAAGAATAATATCATTCGATATTTACGTAAATTTATGAGAAAAAAGAATATAACGCATTTAGTATACGTAAGAAGCGTCGAGTCAGACCCTTATCCCTATCGACGATTATGAAGAGCTCATTACTTACATCTGTATTTCAGCTTCGACTCCCCTACGCTCTAGCGCAAAGTATCATACTTACATAGGACATATTATACATAAACGAGTGTATATGTATGTATGCATGTACTTCAAGCAGAATCACAAATGCCAGAAGATAAGTAAGCCTAATGTATACCGTGAAAAATAATCAAGCGTACGCACACCAAAACCAACCTATTATTATTACGCACGTAGATCACAAAAACAGTCGAAACGCATTTGGAAAGTATCTCTCGTACATTACAATATCGATTACATTAAAAACGACATCGAAAATTGGC
Organism: Arctopsyche grandis; assembly: GCF_051622035.1. Classification (NCBI taxonomy): domain Eukaryota; kingdom Metazoa; phylum Arthropoda; class Insecta; order Trichoptera; family Hydropsychidae; genus Arctopsyche; species Arctopsyche grandis. The sequence continues at coordinate 16,192,924 of NC_135364.1, forward strand.
TGCACATTGTCCGCTAATTGCCCGTAATTGACCGGTCTACTTTCATTACGGTATTCTCATGATCGATAAATAACTTAACCGCACTAATAACCCGGAATAGTTAAACGCATACCCCAACCAATTACTAAACTATCGCTCTCGCCGAGCATTCTTTAAATGTTTTCAAAATAGACGAGCGAGATAACGAGATTACCAGTTAAACTTTTTAAATTGGAAAAGTCGCACTGTCTGTTCGTGTCTTCTTTTTAGTACCCACATATTTTTTTTATGCTAGTTTGTATACTAAAGCTCTGTAAATGTTTGCTCTTTAGCCACTTCACTGAGAAGGTCAAACAGCATGGCTGTCGCATTAAGCAAACTTTCGCTAACTTGAAGACATTTGAAAGAACTCTTCCTAGTTTCATAATTACTTTGTGGATTTTCTTTTCAAAAGTATTGTGAAATTTTATAATTATTAGTATTTACATATTTATTAAATTAAATGATTATTAAAAGAACTTGAAATCGCACTTAATTTTTGTATGAGGCAAGAATTAATTTTTTTAAAAAGAAATGAGCATTGTAAAAATAATACGTTGACAATTGACACAATACTGAATTGCGGTAATTTTCACGTAAGTAAAAACCATTACTCTCTGGTATTGGATGCGTGTTCCTTTCGGTCTAGCTAGTGTCTGATCTTGCCCTACGTGAGATTATATGGGATGCGGTTTCCGGCCTGTTCTCAATGAGCTCATCGTTATTCGAAACTTTTTGTCCAGAAAACACGAAAGAGGGACTATTTTCAGAGTGGAGTGCCCTTAAATCATACTGAATAGAACATTGAGAGGGCCAAAAGTTACCTGATTGCACGTACCGCCAGCACCCTCGTCTCTTTTACATCTTTTACAAAAACCCTCCCCTGTCACATGATTATTAAAGCTAAAAAGAACCTATTTAAAATCGCACGTATTTTATAAAACATCACATTTTTAATTAATCTTCATTTATGTATATGCAAACTATAAAATATAATGCGTCAATAGATAGGTAGGTACATACAATATATAGAAAATATTTTTTCACGTTTTCATATTCATACTCAGTTATGTTCTCTGCTTTCAACTATTATATTACAATCGTAAAAGGGACTCATTCATGCTCACTTTTACGACTTTTATATTACTTCTGCACGTCACATTCTTGTACGGCGTACGCAGTGTCTTCCGATAAGTAATGCAAATTTTATGATTGAATTCGTTATAACTATCGGAAAACGATTTGATAAATGTGTTGCATTCAAATCTACGTATACCTATATGCTTCTTGTGCGTAAATAATCGGATCGAATACAATTGCAACCAATTCAGTACTAATAAGATTATAAAAAACTCCCAAAACGATCAAATTTAATATAATATTATCTATTCAAGAAAATATACAAATTTCAAACAGTTTTAAATGGAAAATAAGAGCCATCTTTTAATTTTAATTGATTTTAAATTTTAAATATAATAATTATTCTCTCACCTTTAAAGCTACACTATAAATCTCTTTCGTGGTCAAAAATCAATAATAAATGTTTTAATTCATCACCGATGAAGTTGCACCGGTCACCATTAAGATTATCTGTAGAATGGTATAATTAGTCTACGTAAAACTTTTCGATCATCTGTATAGTGTCTTAATGTTTACATAACAACCGAAAGCTCGCGCAGCATCCCAAATACCGATGCACAAATCTCAATTCATTTGGACAATTTAACTACTATAGTAGCAAGTCAATGAACGCATAACGGTTGCCATTCCTACCGATTTAACCGCTCCAGATACACAAAACTTTGTTCCCAACAACGCAACGTATGTAGTTTAGAATTTAACAAATTGTATATAATCATTTTTATAAGGTTTTTATTAGTATATAAATATGTATGTATATCATGGACATGCATAAATGTGTGGCTAATAGGTATATTTTTGACGTTCATTCGCTGTGAATGAATTCTACGGCGACCGATAATTCTCTACGGGTCCATTATCCACTGATGTTTTACTATCTATGGAAAGGGAGAATCAAAATATATATTTAGAATTCCGGCCCTCTCCCCCGGTCGTTGTAATGATAGTTAAGAACACAGTCCCCTTAACTATCCTCTTCATGTTCGATTCCTATCGCAATAAATCGCCATACAAATCCTAAACAGTAACTATTTCAAACTATTCTCAGATACTAATGGTTACAATACAGAGACGTCGGTATTTTGTTTCATACAAGAGTGTGATATTTATATACAAACTGGATAAATACCTCGGTTCTGTTTAGATTAAAATTCACAAACATACATTGATATAATAATAAATTCACATCTAAATTTTAATTTTGATTAAAAGTTTGATCTCATATGACTGCCGCTGATTTACATGATATAATAACATTGATTAAATTTACTTCAATGTGAGAAAAGGTAGCCCAGTATGTATGTACATATAGGTATATATATTCAAAAATATAAACATACATATGTACATACATCGTTACCTAATTTTGAAAGTGTTCTAGCTGCACCTGTTTAGCTGTTGGTTAACTGTTTAACTGTAACGACGTACAGGATTCATTTCGTGAAAGGACTCGCAGTGAGTGGGGCCAATGAGACTCGTATAGTATTAACACCGTATTTATGTATTTCTCAATGCGCTGAAATGAACTGTCGTTTGTTTGCGGTGTTATGCAGCATACCAACTTAAACATACACTCGACCCAATTTTGCCAACTAAATCATTTTTATATGCACTCTTCCGGGATTGAAAACTAAATCCTACATTGTACATACATATGTATGTATACAGTACGATTATACCTTTTTATATCTTGGCAAAAAAAATCTTTTATAAATTAATTTCCAAAAAAATACATACATACACATGTATATTTACTTTATTTTGAAAAATACATTCTACATAAATGTTATGTTAACTTATTTATCATACATAAATTTTACATGTATTGGACCAATTTCATGAATAAGTACTGTTGATTTATTTGGGTTAATACATATACAAATTTTTGCTGATTTGGAACAACCGCTTAATTGGAAAAAAAAATGTATAGACCAGATGTACTCATTGTAATTAACTTGAAATCTACTCTACATATCTGCATATTTGTATGAAACCATATTAATACTCATTTGTCAATTTATGACCTAGCATTCGAAAAAACTAATGTAAATACATATGTATGTATAAGTAGAGGAAACACTCATGCAGTGCTTCCAATCCCGGAAGGTTACTTCAGCATCGGGATTGCGGTGCTGGGAATTTTCGATACCGGGATCCCGGTGCTAGCACCGGGAAAAAACATGTTCAATTAACTTAGCACAATACATACCGTGTAACGAGATCTGAACACTTGAAAATCCACAGCGACTGAGAAACAATGGATCATGTTCAATCCTGAATAGCACAGGTCTCATAAAAAAAACTTCAATACATGCTTTAAATATCATTGTAGTTGAACACAAAATTTGGGACAAAATTCAGGCCGCTCATACAATTTCGTGGAAACAGCAAGCCGGCGTCGAAACGGGTCGGAGCAAACAAATGGACTATGACTGTCATTGTTCATCCTACCATTTTTCATTATATAATGTTGTTTTATATTTTTTCCTTATTATTTTTGTAAAAATATTTTTTTTAAAGAAATTTCTGCCAGCATCGTAATTCCGGTACTCAGACTAGTTTCAGCCCCGGGATTCACGGTTTTAGAAAACACCGGAATCCCGGTATTGGAAGGCCTACTCGCAAGCATAACACGCACACATGTATGTATGTACATAGACGATTACGAAAGTACTTAATATATTAATGTATACACCATAATGTATCCTTCCAATTACGTGTCCTATGTTTTAGTTCATTATTAAGCCGGAAGTTAACCCAGCCTATATAATTATAATTAACTATATACTCATATGCCTCATAGGTGTCATATAATAGAACTATCACTCGTATGAAATTGTAATTTTGTCGAATATATGTCTGTATGTACATATAATACATGTTATCAAAATGCATTTGCCTAGCCATGCAAATTCTCAAACAGTCTTAACTCTAAGTGTACATATAAATACATATATATTCTAGTTTCATTGCATTCTGGAAAATATATTTGACGCAAACTTTAATTGAGAGTTTGGAGTGCTAAACGCCATTTTTCAGGACATCGCGACCGTTGAACTTCCGAGTGCAAAATTCCACTGTCGATTTCACAGACGCGCTTTCACACCGGTCGTTTTTCCCGAAATAGTTGTAAAACTTTCAGCAATTGTACTGGCGAGGGGACTGTCGCACAAGTTTTAATGGGCAGTCTAGCCGTCACCTAAAAATAATGAGGTGCGGGTAGTAAGAGAGCCCTCTTCCCCTTAAGCACCATCCCTACTTGCAGGCTGCACTTACACCATCCCCTGCACCCAGAACGACCCACACCTCTGCAATCCCGGCGCCTTCCTTATCTCAAACTTCTCTTGAATCCACCGGATAAACCCCACCATGACAGAGGCTCGTTCCTTGCCAAAACATCTTATCTCGTGATGCAGTGTCGCAAAGCATACCCGCCAAATAATCAGGGCTGCACTAAACGGTTGGAATCCCCCAGTGCAAATTGAATTTTTTTTTTCAACACTAGTTTCTATAAAAATGTTTTTATAAATAATTAAATTGACCGTCATCATTTACAGCCAGTGGTTCATTAAGACCTCTTTACACGCTTTCATCCATCTTTGTTCTGAGCAACACTCATCTACCTAATCCCACACATTTTCCTTATTTCGTCCACCCACCTCAATGTGGTCTTCCTTGCACTCTACCATTCAAGCATTCCTCTTGTTCACCTTTCGTCCCTTCTTCAAACTTCACATGTTCTGTTCATTGCCATTTTAATCTTTTCACTCTGTTAGCTACCTCTTACCCACGTCTCCCGTTTTTTATATATCTGCGTTCTGAGCATATATTTTGCTTGATACAACAAAAAACACTTAACAAAAACTTTCTTCTTGAGACAAAGAAACTGAAAAATAAAAAAATGATTTATTCATCCAGACGTGAAGACAGGTTTCCAGAGTGGAGTGAAGGACGCAATGAGTACTACATAGTGTTACATATTATATATTGTTATATCTCGGACAGTCAGTTTCAAATGATTCAACAGAGGAATTCGCCGACCTTTTATAGTAAATGTATACTAAATGCAATGAGATCAATTTGTCGATTAGTCGCGAGACCTCATTGGCTGTTGAGCGCAGCTCGCTCCTAAGTCATTGAGTCCCGATCCCTGATTGGATGATGAGTGCTGGTTACCCACTGGTCGACGAGCACTAATCGTTAGTATTATTTAATCTTATTTTATTTATTGAAAAATCAACAGACCACAAGATGTAGAAATGCATAAAAACAAAGAGTAAATATATAATATATATAACATCCGAGTCCAATTACAGATTTTTACAAAGATAAACAAATGAAAAAGATAAATACAAGATAAACAAATGAAAATGAAAAGAATAAAAGCTATAACATGACTAAATAACACATTGCATAACTAAACTAAAGTGTTAAAATATTGGAAAAAGGTTATAAAATAGAATATTATGGAGATATAACTATAACATTAAAGTAAAATATTTTACGCCCCTGTTTGTAGAATAGGCACCCCGTACCCCCGCATAGACAGTACAGATCTCACTAAGCCACTGAGATGTAATGCTCGTAAATTATAGCATTGCAAATCGATAGTTTTACTCGTATCATACGAATGGATAGGGGTGAGCGACGACGTGTGCATAATTACCCAGGGCCGTAGACGGCAAGGCAATAGCAGGGGGGCGATACAGCACTCTCTCGAAGAAAGGAGCTAGTTGCTGCAGCCGCTGCTCTTTGTGTGTCAGCGGTTGCTTGTCTCGAGTGCTCTTATCCACGCGAGTCTACTTATCTATTCCCTTGTTTGCAATATCGAATATTTGCCGCCAGACTTGATACTCTTATAAAACTTGGTGCCATGTACCGCACTGTGTACTTGAACTGTTTTAGTTGTTGTCGAGAACGCTTCCGTACCCGGTGTTTCTAGTGGTGAAGAAAGATGTTACAATTTACCTGGATGACAGAGCGCCTTATATGAGTTGTCATCGTCTATTTTCAATTATTCTTGCAAAATTTAAAATTGCTTGTGTTGTATTTGGAATTTTATGATCAAATAAATTCACCGTCGACTATTGCTTTAAAGTGTTTTCCAATGCAGAATTTTCCATAAACTCGAAAGTTTTCTTGTACGGACTGTACAAAATTTACATCTAGTTTCAATTGTTCGCCTGTACTAGGTTCAATTGTTTCAATTTAATGTAGCATTTATTCTAAACGTATTGCAATATCAATTCTCTTATACCTATACATATGTATGTACATAGTTATGCAAATAATTCTGACATTCAGCAATTTCAAAATTAAATTAACTGTATGTGACCAACATGTTTTGTCCTTTATCTGTCTTGGCTCAATTTTTTTTTATTTGAAAATAATTTTCACAACTATTGGAAGACTTTCAATTTTATTCTGTCCTCTTTTTACTTTAATTACCTAACTTCCTAGTTACTGAATCAATACTTCAAATCGTGACTTTTCCTTCATTTTAGCATGATTTTAATTCTTTGTGAAAAAACGCAAAAACCGTTCAACCTTGATACGTTGTTTTTTTTTCGAATTTCGAAACAATCGTTTTTCCTTTTTTTTCAACTAAATTATGCACGTGCATAATGAATCATGTGTTTATCTTTCATGTTCCATAAGAACGATTCTCGACAAAGACTTCCTCTCAATCTGTTGCATAATCGCATGTTCCGCTTTGCAGATTAAATACATCCATATTTGAATCCGTCGTTCAGATCGTTAAATCCAAAATTTGTCCACATTTTCAAAATGTTTTTATACAGTAAGTAAATTACATTCATCGTTGATTTCATAAATATGAGTGTTGAAGTAAATCAATAAGTAAAAATTCATATGATAAATATGATGAGGGTGTGCTTTCTTTAAATATGACAACTGACATGGGTTTGACTCGGTAATATAATTTTCTACGTATAATTTAATGAATTTTACCGCCATATAGTCCTTGATTCAATACATTTTCTTACTTCGCTTAAAAGCAAAAGCACGGGTTTTTCTTTGAGTGGATGCAAATTCTTCTTTTATAATTACGTTCTCGGGACTGCTGCGCCGTTTGATTGCGTGTTTTCTCGTCAACTTTTAAGGACTCTCGCCTCATTTTTTCGCTTGCTTCTCGGTTTAAGTACATACTCTTATGTAATGACTCTTTTTCACCCGCGCGTGTTAAAAATGCCGTTCTGCCCTTACGAGTGATATATTACTTCTATTCTACCACCTCGGTTGAACGTTCGCACCGAAACTAGGACTTGTGAATAATGAATTGTTTGTTGTTGTTTTTGCTTTTTTTGTTTCGCTTACGTATGTCTAGTTAATTCAGAGTCAATTTCGCTAAAACGTCCCACTGACTAAATCCTATTTTACTTTATAAATAAAACAGTCGGCTTACCCGCGTTACACCATATGTTTTTCGTGCCTCGTCCACTTACTCTAAACATGTTTGCGTTTTTAGGTAATCGTCCTTATTTATTTTCAGGAAAATGCGACATAAAAAATATATATTCAAATATTTACATTTATATCATTCATATATGTATATTATATACGTACATGTTTTTTATTATTTATTATATGCAAATATAAATGATATTCTTAAAACAATAATAAATCCTTAATATCCAGAGACGATTTTTATAAATTTTCGGTGGATTGTTAATTTTATTATTTTTTTATGAATGAACGATGAACTTAAATATCAGAAAATATGAACTTGAAATTAAAATTAGTATGATTATTCAAATAAAATATTTCGCGTTGGTTTTTAATTTAATATGCAGATTTTCGTGCAATAAAAAATGTAAACATAACCGACAAAGAACTTTTATTACATTTTCTTTTGGGCAAAAGTTGAATGACTTTTTGGCTAGTCGACCCTATATAAAACGGTAAATCCTTAAGAAAATCTCAAGACTGTAGAACAACTCTCCCTCGAGTGTATACCAACAACAACCAGTCGAAACATTTCCCTACTTGACTTCCTTATTTATTATGCATTTGAGAGAAAAAAGGAGAAAGTGTTCGATCAGTATTATTTCGGAAAATCTTTCTCCATCACCGAAATATTGAGTATACGAAGTATTTCAGTACGTATGTAGTTCACATTGTATGCTTATTGGATTTATACCGATGCTTCATTATTAATTCAGGTCGTTCGACTCTGTTGTTGTTTGTTCCAGGTAATTTTATATTCGTCATTCTTCTTACGAGACTTTCAGCTGTAAACGTATTTCTTACGTTTAGTGTACTCTACGGTACCATTGATGTTGTAAAGAGAAGAAAATCCGACGTCTCACGACGTGATTAATGGTCCCCACCAGATCGTCCCCCAAAGAACTTCCCCACACTCTCTCCAACCTTTGACCCTGTTATCTTCATAATATCGAGTGACATTCAATATGTCACCTGGAAAATTAGAGCAATATTTCATTTTGACAAAAAAACACTACATTCAAATAAAGTTTTAAACCAAGGTTAATTTATCTTCCCGAAAACTTTTTGAACGACACTTTGGCCACGTGAAAATCATTAATTCTCTCAAGGCTATGTGAGTCCACAGTTATACTTTTTAATTTCAGATGTGATTTCCCGTGGAAATTCCGTAATATTCGAAGCAATTATAATTCTTAAAATATTTTATGGGCGCACTTTAAATAACATATTACCAACAACGTCAATTATCTGCTGATAATATAAGTAAAATTTTATGATCTCCTTGAAGCGTTTGTCTTATTTGTAGATATTATGTACAAATGTAATTACATGCATAAAAAATATGATCAAACTGATAAAACACACTTTTATAAGATTAAATTATGAACATGGTTGACATCAATTTCAAACCCAAGCAGCTCTTTGGTACAATTCTATTGAAATTAATTTTTAATAGTACAAATATGAAATTTAATTAATTTTATTACAACTGTGCAATTATTTGGTTTTTTTTTTCATTTTGCCGTAATTTGTTTGAATGCAAATATATCACTTCATATTTCACTGATATACATATGTATGTAAAATCATTAAACCCGATTGAACCAACTAATAATACCTATTGATTATGTAAGCAAAATATTACGCCGTTCTATATGTACATATATTACATTCATACATATGTTTGTATATGTACATATGTACATAATAATATAATACACATACATATCATAAACGAAATGTGTTATATTATATTTATATACATACATATGTATGTATATTCGACCGCAATATTGTAGTGTAGTTTAAAAGAAAGAGAGTGATGCATTTGCTTGTGAATTAATATATCATGTATTCAATTAGATTCAAAAGAATATTTCATAGAATTCGGTGATATAATATGTACATAGATTCGCTTAGAAACTTAACATCATTGTGCCATGGGGAATGAATACTTATTCAACGTCAGTTGATTCGTCCCGAATTCAGCCAAATGGTTTTGCCTCTGGATTAACCTGTCCGAATAGTCAGATGTCCGAGTAATTTAAACCCTTTCCGTCGTGCAAGGGACAAATGTAACCCTTATGGCGTAAGACTGTGCCCAATTTAATAATGTAAATCTTTGGGTCTCTCTCGTATCTCGAGTACGATTTTCAGACGAGACTTCTACCATACATATAATATCACGGTTGTCGGGCATATTTTCGAACCCTTCCGTTCTCATTTGGCAATAAACTATTATGCTTATTGATTCCCGGATGCTGTGTATCATAAACTCGGGTATAGGGTTTTATTTGGCCGCGCATAAAATTTCTATCAATCTCTTCTCATATTTGGACTAGTGAGGCGAACTGCGGAAAAAAAGGTAAACCTACCGAAATTCAAATTGAAATACGCATAAAAGAGTATCAGCGTTCATTGTATACGAATGTATTATTTTCCAATATAAATTTTGCTACGTTGTGTATTATAAATAGACATATTATACGTCTATAAATTTTTCGTATATTTTGTGTGTTTCTATGCAGATTTTGATAGTTAATATTTTTATTAAACTGTATTCAAATCTAGAAGTCCACATATCTAACCAATGAGGTGTATATTTTTCAAATTATTATAATGATGTATGTACATATGTACAAATGAATTCGGTTATTCAAAAAGTTTGAAAAATTATACCTACACACATGTATCTATGATTCATGTATGTATACATACATTTCATTTCATACGGGTCATTTCTTACTCTCGTTCTCGTTCTCCTATTAAATATCCGTATAAATTTCATGATTCTCTTCTTCAGAGAGAATTATTTATATCTGATCTGGGAATAGTCTTCGAAAATAGTTGGAGTTTCAACATTCACATTGAGAATATCTGTGATAGGGCAACAAAAATCCTTGGATTCGTAATCCGTAATTCGTCCGAACTAGGGCTCACTGCCATTCGTCTCTTATATTGTACATTAGTTCGCAGTGTGCTCGAGTTTGGCTCCATTATATGGTCTCCCTATCAACTTCGTTACTCTCTAATGTTGGAACGAGTCCAAAGGAAATTCCTTAGATTTTTATATCTGAAGACATTTGGATTTTATCCATATCTGTTCCCTAGTGCCTTTGTCTTGGGATCTTTGGGTTTCAACTCCCTGGCAAAGAGAAGAGATTTATTTCTTGGGAAACATTTCGTAAAATTACTTAGAGGAGAGATTCACAATCCCACTATCCTGGAGAAACTAAAATTCTGGGCCCCGGAAAATCGTAGAGTTTTAAGAAAACATGATATATTTTTGCCAATTAGGGCTAAATCAAACGTGCTCATGAACTCCCCCCTCTCGAGAGCTGTTCGACTCCTTAACTTACTGGCACATTACTTGGACCTATTCGATGCCAGTTATGTTGAGTTGGTGGAACACATCCTAAATAGCACGATATAAATTTTTCAATCTTATTTCTTTGTTTTTATTTTGTGTACATATTTTTTACTTGATTTTTATTATTTTTTTATGATGTTTTTTTTTATTTATGATTTTTATTATTTTCTTATGTTTTTTTTTATTTATGATTTTTATTTTTTTTTTATGATGTTTTTTTTGTAATTTTTATGATTTTTATTATTTGTATTAAAATCACATTGACGCTTTGGGGCAACCTGTCAAGTCTCTGTGGTATTGATTTTTTAAAATAAAATAAAATAAAATAAAATATGTACATACATATGTATAAATTGTCGCATATTTTGGACAGCCACTTAATTGTTCCATCGAATTTAATACATATAATTTTATGTAATAATACATATGATATTGATAGTGAATTTAGTACAATTGTATTTTCGTAACAATTATTATGTATGTACATAGTTTTTCCTAATGAAACTAACCCATATGAATAATTTATTTGACCAATTTCTTGAATATTTTTGTATAGTATATTATACATAGATCAATTCCTTCAGGCAGAAACATGTATGTATGCACGTATGTATACATATACTTTTTTCAGGACTACTTTATTGTTTTATATACATACATAAATGTACATACAAAACTATAGGAATTTTTTTTTAGATAAATTTACTTTTATTTAAATCTACTATTAATCATAAAGTCGTGATTTTTATTTATAACATGATATATTTAAATTTTCGACCAAAGATATGACACTTATGTACATATATTGTCAAAATTTGATTGTACCCAATTTTATAGGAGTCATAATCTCATTTCTATTTCTTTTCTTTTCTTATATATTTGTTATGATATATTCGAATGTGCGCAAAGGTCGCCGTCTAATATGGGTAGGTTCGACCTGAATTATTCTCACCACGTAATAATAATCGCGTTTGATCCGACCCTATTCAAACCTTCGAGGAATAAAACCTTTGGCATCGTCCAAAACACACATCACGTAAACAGTCCAAGGATCTTTTAAATAAATATACTTACCTACCTTAGCTTTTTTCAACCTTGGTGACGTCTAAACTATTTTCAGTTCACAAGACTTACATACATACATACATGCATATGTAAATTTATAGATGCGAGTATCTATCGATCACGTCCTTCTACATATTTGCGTACTACGAAAACTTTTTGAATCTTTTCTGATTGTACCTTTTTATTCTGGATGCTGATTACAACACGGACACTGTGAAATCCTACATATATATTTAAAATTAATAAATCACGCCGATTTACACACAATACATAGCATATTTTCATCTAAAATCAGTCCTGGTATTGTAAAATCACAACAGTCTGAATTGTCACATTTAAGGATTGTGCCTTGCATTTTCATTTTGAATTTGATCCTGGGAAAATGGCACGCGTGAATATTGTAAGCCCGGGGGTCAACATTTGCACTTGATATAGATATTTGATATTCACGCGCCGGTCGCGGGTGTATTGTTCTCGGGTTTCTAAGCGGCCCCTCTGAAAAATGTATAAGGGGATAATGTGTCCTGGAAGGAGGAGGCCTTTAGGGTCCGAAGGTTTTTCATATTTTGCAACCGAGGGCCCATTAATCACTCCGGACTGCCGAACTGTTCGCCGGGTGAAAAAGGGCAATTAGCGTAATTACCGAGCCGGTTCCGGAAAACGCTTTTATTCGCGTTCTGCCCCCGACGAAACACCAAACAATTTCATCGAGTCGTCAACCCCCTACCACCCCCTTCTGTGTATCGTTCAGATCAGGTTATACAGGTCAGAAAATTTGCCCGATCTCAACTGAAACCGAAATTGTATGACTGTCTGATTTTTTCAGATTTTTAATTTTATCGTTGATTATTTATTAAAAGTTAGTATACCACATACGATTTCCAAGTTCTGAAATGTTTCACCCGTGGAAATCAAGAGTTTGGCCATAAACTGGTGTAATGTAAATTTAAGTTGATAAGTGCAGTTGAACTCGGTCATAACGAGATTCCAGTTACATACATATATATGTACATATGTATACCAAGCGAATTATGCGGTCCCATTTCGTTTGTACACAACTTTGCGTGCGAAATTTGCGTACAAGTATAACGGGCTCTCATCTCGGATTTAATTTCGGCTTTTCATACTAAATTACTTAGAAAAAGTATAATCAAAGTGTCTTACAAATTGGCGCGTGATTAAGTAGTCTTATTGCAGTTTAGATGTAATACTTTGTACGACAAAATAATGAACAATTTTAAATACAAATTTGCGTATGTAAATTTAGCGACAGAATATTCAATGGAGTATAATTTTTCAGCGTAATCTTGTAGCTTCTTCAAATGTTTCTAATATCAACTGAGAAACTTTCGTAACAACATAAAATAAAGTAAAATTACATATACATATATATTGTCCCGAATGCTCATACTTTGACAAAAAAATCAATATTCCTTTAATTCTAACTTATATTATAGGTACATATACGTAATATAATAGTTTTTTTTATCTTTTTATCCGATTTCCGATAAACTCCACTTATAAGACATTTTCTCTAGCAAACAACAGTTTTATGTTCGGCTCGTAAAAAAATTCATCGCCGGTCAAAATATTTGTACATCGACTGATTGATTCATGCTTCTTTTGACCGACATTTTCTTTCAGCCACCTGGAATCACGCCCGGAAACAAATTCCCGGAGCTTTCGAATCGAATCCTCAGATAATTTGACTTCATCTCCGGGGGATTTCATCTCTGGAATCGAAAACGGCCCTCCGTCGAGTCCGTTCGACATTTGAAAATCGCACCTCTGAAATCTGGAACCCGAACCATAATATAACATAATCCCTCGTATACCTGGAAATTTCTTCAATTACAAAACACATATAAATTATAGGACTCAAATTGCATTAAATTCCTAAATTGTCAAATTATACCCAGTTTTGCTACTCACAACCACCCCAAAAGCCAATTTAATGCTTTCGCAAATAATAATTCGTACGATTCCTCGAGGCTTAAGGGGTGTCTAATATCACGGTTGACGAGCTCCTACCGATTTTTGCATCGAGGTAAAAAGCTCACGTGTCTACGTATAATAATATTGCGGGGGCGTCTCGCGGGCTTTATGCTCTATTTGCGAAAACATAATCAATTCGCATCGTTCCCTCGGCGAGCTCTTCCCGAGCATTGACAGCTCGTGATTTATTTACGAAATCAGGATTTATTTAAAATAAATAAATAAAAAAACTTGCTCGGTTGAATGCGTGAGTGTAGCACCTGCTCTCTCTCCTATGCTTGCGTACTCGTTCGGTAAGCAAGACGTATGGTGACTCCTTGAGCGTTCATCCTTGTCTCTGTGAATATATTCAGGATTCCCGTGAGAATTATTCATAAAATGTTCCATAAAGGTGCTTCCGTATATTTTTTAGACTTTCGTCTTCTTTTTGAGGAATTGCCCGTACAAGTATGTAGCTACAATAAAAAGCTTATGTCAATTGGTTGACTGATATAAGTGAATTATAGATATTATATAGAAATTTTTTTGGTGACACTGCTATAAAAATATATTAAAATACTGTATGTCTTTGAAAAATGAAATAAAATAAAAATTATATAATGAAATACATACTTAACACAACACGCATAATTTTGTGGTATTTGCTATTTAATGCGTGTTGGAACTGACCCATCTAATTATTTTTTTAATATCTTCATTGATTTATTTTATACAATTTAAAATAGGTTGTATAAAAAAGTAAAATAAATTTTTGTGGAAATAATAATTGTGCGAATCGTAATTTGATGGTTGTTCCAGTTTCCCGCACAGACCTTTATCGGAAGGCTCTTATTCCAAGAGCCATCCGTTTTCTTGTTGACATCTCTAATAAAAATTAAACAAAAAAGTTTGTTTTTACTAACCTCTTATACGTTTCACATGGTTTTCGTGTAAGCAGTCATTTTTTTTTTAATTAAAAAACCATTAATAAACAATGAAAATCAAACAAAATAAATTATTTTAAAAATGAAAAAAAAAATACAAAAAAGTGGACAGAAATTTTGAAAATGCCAATATGACCACTAGCCAAATTCATGTATACTACATTAATGAATTAGTCGTCCATCTTTATGAATGGTTGTATGATTGTTCGATATTTATCTATCTACCACTTGGACCTTCATATGTATCTGCATACAACCCTTGTAATCTTTACTATTTGATTTTGTATTTAATGTACTGTAATGTATGTATTGTTCCTTTGTCGCCTGATAGATCCAATACATTGTAGATAATGGATTAGAGTAGGTGGTTTCAAAACTTTGAAGTTATTTTCATAATTTGTTCCAATAATTTGCATACATATGTACATATAAAACTCTGATAGTAAATGTAAAATGTAAGAAGTGCAAATTTTTCGTTTTGAAATTAGTATTAATAAATTCAATTAGATCATTCATGGGCTAGAGAGAAGCCGCTGGTGGTAATACCCTTTCGAGAAAATATAACCTTGCCCATTGCGAAAGAACCTTAAAACCACTTGAATGTTTTAAATGCAGTCTATAGATATAAATCGCACGCAGCCTCCGATTAGCCGCGGTTGTATTATTCAGGGTAGGCCATTTTTCCCCCTATAAAACGCCAATAAAGTTTGCGATGTGTGATTTCTGGCTTCCTGATTTATGCGCACCCTGCGGCCGTCGGATGTGCTCTGTCTCACTCCAACGATTCCACTGGAGCTTTGGGAGTGCGAGGGAGAGACGAGACCGTTGCGGATGCATCTATTTCGCTGGTTTACGGCTGTTAAAAGGAAAAGCGACTTTCCCACGTGGAAACTTCGTTCATCGGCGCTTAACGCCCGGCCGCACTTTTATTTTATCATCTCCGAGCCCGAGAGCGAGAGTTTTATATGCATCCGCTTTCGCTTCTTCTCCTCATCGACCTTCCTCGCTTTTACGAATCGACATTAAACCAGTGGCGGTATGCTCTTTTGGCTTTTCTTTATTTTGAATATATCCGTTGTGTTTTCTGATGTATCGTTTTGCTCGTATTGATGGCAGCAATTATTATTTTTATTTATTTATTTTTATTTTATTTTATTTTATTAATTGAAAAATCAACAGACAGGATGTACAGAGATAGGTATAAAAAAAACAAAAAGTAAATAAATAATATATGTAACATCCGAGTCCAATAATAGATTTTTACAAAAATGAAAAAGATAAATATAAGGAAAACAAATTAAAAAGTAAAGAATAAAGGCATGACAAAATATGTAGTACATTGCATAATTAAACTATAGTATTAAAATATTTGGAAAAGGTTATAAGATAGAATATAAGAAGAAATTGAAATTTACAAATATAAAACAAATATTATAACCATTATTCTTTTAGAATGTTTACATTTTCTATTTCTCATATTATAATGGTGCATCAACAGTCATGGTAGGCATACACGCATGTAGACAAGTCTGTCGAGTCGTAGCATTTCCTTGAGACCAGAAACTTTTTGGCTCGTGTTCATACAACAAATATTATAACCAGTGATTCTACAGGCAACAAACAAATAGTGTAATTGTCACTTATATACTCATAAACATTTCATCTAGCAGCATGGCTCGTGGTTGGGCTTTTGCCTAGCACCGAGAGGCGCCGGCTAGATCCCGGAATTTGACCTCGATTAAAAATAATTATTCCGAGTATATCTGTAATGCTGGTCTGTGACTCCAGGTCGTTCGTTTCCTATCAAACCTTGCCAATTTTTCTGATTTCATTGTTGAAACGGTTCCTCGATTAAATTGGCTAAATACCTTCCTACCTACTATGTCACCGCTTTTTGAGGATGATTAACGTACAATAAATTTTATGTACAAGTTAAAATTCATAGATGTCCCTTAAATTTCGAGTTTTCGGTGTCTCGTAATTCAGCGATTTATGTAATAAAAAAATGCTGTATTGTTTATAATTGGCCAGGAAGGCACATTGAGATTTACCTGTTAGGCCTTCTTGATATACATATACATATGTATATAATAAAATAAAATAAAATTTCAATTGCTTTATAGTTTTAAAACTTAAATTTAATTATTTCTCTCGCCTGTAAAGTTTTATATATGTACATACTAGGGTTTCTGACCCGGGTCGACCCGGGACAGAAATTCCCGGGAATTCACGGAATTTTTGTTGTCCCGTGTCCCGGGAATTTTTATCTCGAATCCCGGAATTGGATTTAAAAAATTCTTTTAAACATACAACATTTTCACGACTGCACGAAGGGAAATACTAATCAAATACACAAAGAATCGTAAAATATTCTCAAAAATTAAAATCGAAGAAAGAAGTAGACTAAAACTGATTTTTTTAACATACAATTTAAATAATTCTGATTTTATACCGAACAAAACATTCTTTAAATGTTGTAATAAGAGCGAATGTACATATATCCTACGGTGAAGTTTCACGTAATAGTTATTATGGAGCGAGTATATCCTTCTTGTATTGACGATTCCACAATGGAAGAAACTCTTTTAGATTTGGATGAAGACGAAACAATTGTGTGTTTGACGATGAATGAAGAATTAAATAAGGAGTTATCAAAGACAAAATAACGTAAATAAAAATAGCATCGAATTTAAAAAAGAAATTAAAATATACATGCTGGCAGTAGAAAAAACCGATAATTTAAAAAAATTGTTTTCGTCCTTTTAACAATAAAACCAACTTCGGCCGAAACTGAAAGGGTTTTTTCCATTGCTGGAAATTTTTGTACCAAATCTAGAATAAGACTTTCGGATTCTCATTTAAATATTTTAGTATTCTTAAGAAGCTACTTTAAATAAGTTTACTTTCATAATTCAATTTTTTCGAGTTAATAGATATATTATGTAATGTTTTGTAAATAAATAAATATTTTTTTTTAATAAAAAATATATTAAATTGAAAAAAAAAGTTTTTTTATGTGTCCTGGGATCCCTGGAATCCCGGGAACGACCCCGGGAACGTCCCGGGAATTGAAAAAGTCCGGGAAATCAGAAACCCTAGTACATACATACATGTCCACTAGCAAGTGAGTTGATTGTGGACAAAAAAAGATTGAGAAATAGTTCTCCACTATAATACGCCCTAAATACCATTACATGACAGTCCCAATGTTGGGTTTGGGCCTACGATCCCGAATATTTTGAAAAAAAAGGATAATGCCGTGTGTTGGTCGCACTGAATGTTTACATTTTATCACGTGCGTAAGAGGAAAAAAACTTTTACGACGTCGTTTGTATAATATAAAAATCAGGAAAATGCGAATCGATTTTGTACGTTTGATATTCGGGAAATGGAAAACATGCATTTCCATTTTCATCTTCCGCGTATATGGGTCACGTCGCATTAAATATTTGTAGGCCAATTCAATTTACTATCGCGCAACTTTTCCCGCCGAACATCTGGCGCACGAGAACATCGAAAATATAATATAAAAAGTTACCCAATCAAAAATCGACTAAATAAATATAAAATGTAAATTCTGGATTTTTCACGTACGTCATATAAAATATGGTTACTTTTTTTCCCCACGAACACGATAATAAAATCTATTAGGGAAGGGCCATCGAGCAACAGTTTCAACGCCCGTAAAGTGTTAGCTTTCTTATCCACGCATTTTATTCGCACGTGATAAGGTTTTAAACGATCGTTTCCTTTTGAAAACCTTCGAATTTATCACGAGACTTTACGTGTAAGCATATAAAGGTGTACATATACGTTTCTCAAAATCCACTAAACGCCTTCGCAAAACATACGCATCATCACACTATTATACAAATATAATGCGAAATGTTTTTCAGGTGAGTTTTGTATTATTCACTTTTCTTCGCTTTTTAAGTGTGCGTATTTTTTTCCTCCGAAAGGCATTATATTTCAATTTCTTTTATGTACATTTGGGTTGTCATCTGCGCCAAAATACCATTCGCGCATTTTTGTAGCAAATACAAGAATAAATTTCGCGGATCCTCTTTTCATGGAAACAACGCGTGGAACATATGCGCGCACCATTCTATAATATATCTTATAAATAAATATTATAAATACATACATATATTGTAAAACACAGTTCAAAGAAAATTTTATCATGTTAGAGCTAAAACAATATCTGAATATAACATTTTAATAATAGAGAAAATACAAAAAACTCACATTTTTCATATGTACATCAGTACATGTATTTATGAATAGTATTCTATAGGAATATATAGGTATTACATGTACAATATATCTCTGAATAAAACATTCCACTAGACATTAGACAAATTGTGTTTCACGTCAAATCTAATATAATGTACATACATACATATATACATATATGTACATACATAAATTAAATCCTTTTAACCGAAATTCATTCATATGTAGTTATTTCGACTTGATTTTCCCAACATTCATTTTGAATTGTTGGGATTTTTATTTTTTACTATTGAAATTCAAGATTTCAACTATTTTAATAAGATTTATTAATATAAAGGCTTCGGGAATCGTCTACGTACCAACTTAAAATCCATTCAAACAATACGAATATTACATAAGAGAAAATCAGTTTTAATATAGAGAAAAAAGCTTACCCCAAAATAAGCAAAAACGTGTTTTTAAATCAATATTATTTTTTAATAGTCTGAAATCAAGATTTTGAAAAATCAACAACGCGTTCATTACCTTAGTCAAACCACGTACATCCATTGATACGATAGCACTGGACCTCGCTGGTTTTAGGGTCTCTCATTCTTAAGTTCGCGTTGGGCTATTAGGGCTCCTTTGCGGCTTTGAGTTCATTTCCCCTTCGGAGTGATATGCACTCTGAATTTTAAACACCTTGACGTTGTGACGTCCCCAAGGAACGAATTCTCCCTATGGAGAGCTTTCCTTATTTTTCTTCAGCCAGGGGATCTTATATTATGATGTCATCGCTCCCGTTTTGCCCACTCGCGAAAATTTTAATATTTCCCCTACGACATCGTCATTTCCTGTTATTTTTTATCCACTTCTACATTAATTTGTCACTCGCCCTTCTCGTTACTAATGTACATATTCGATGCTCTTCAGAATTCCTTGGTAGACGTTTATATACCAAATGTTCATCAAATTCTCTCCTTTCGAAAGGTGATGGTTTGTTTTTTGTATTTTTTTTCTTTTAATATGGTCTTAACAGGCCATGGCCTAAATAGGCTTGCTGTTTGGACGTTAACGTGGGGCGTTTCCCCGGATCTATTTGTTAAAAAGAAAACGGTGAAAAAATCTCGAACGACCCTCGTTTAACGTTGGCAGCACCGCGTTACTTTGTTAATTAAAGAATGTTGAACGCTCTTAGGGAACCCACCAAAAATTGGAAGGAGGGAAGGGAAAATTCGCAATCTTGACTTAATTATTTTAACGGAACGTACATAGGTACTTGTTGTAGGATTCGAGAGCTGTTGAAAAAAATATCTTGTTAATTTTTGGCTCGAATAATAATATTATACTAGCAAAGGTACCCGGCTCTGCTTGGTTCGTAATTCGCACATTTCGAAATGTCAAAATATAAAAATTTCATTTAAATAAAAATGAAATTGATGTTTCACCGAGAGAGCGATTTAATTCCGCATTATTACATTTAGTAGGAACAACCCAGTGTTATGGTAAGATTCAGGCAATTTTTATGTATGAAATATGTACGTTGTTATTTATTAGAAGTCGTATAAATCATATCTTGAACATTTATAAAATGGTGTATAATTTGGTGTAGTTTAAGAACGTTTCCTCGTCAAGTGAGAGCTATTCGTTCTGGAAATCCTGGAAATGATTGAATTTGTTTCGAATTATATTTACGCTTTATAAGGAGGCGGGGGAAGGATATTGGATCATTATGCGTTCCTTTAAAGCCTACACCCTTCCTCCCTCTTTCGCCGAATTGAGGATTTGCCGTATTCAAATGGACTTAATCTCCGTTAGTATATTTCGGGTTCTCCGACCCGACCTACTCATATTAATAATTCAAAGTTTATAATGGTTTTCAGTTTTCGCATTGAATTTATAATTGAACTTTCGATTTGTCTCATATTTCTGCGCTTGCAAACGACTTTTTTTATTTCTACATAACCTACCTACATAGGGATCCAAGTAAGCAAAAAGGATCCACTTCACCCGAAACAAAAAGCGATAAGGTCCTTATTTATTAATTCGCTTCCATTGCTCCCAGTAAATTTTAGGCATTGACATGTTTTGGAATATGCCCTAATATTTATAGATGTATTTTGTTGGAAAATTGTTTCAGTAGGAAGCGAAATAAATCTTATGATGTATGTTTTGTTTTTTTCAGATGTCGTGACAGTCGCATTTTCGGCGAAGGGATCAGGCGCTATATTCCGATAGTAACGTACGTTTTTCTAGTCATCTATGTATGTAATACTATGAATCAATTTGAATATGTACTTTAATGCATTTATTTGATTGATAATAAAATTGTTCTAGAACATTTTTTTATGTATAGTAATGAAAATCTGTTTGCAATATACATATTATAACTCAGAGGGAGAAATAATCACCCTATTATATTTTCATCAACGTGGGTATCCTATCCTACCTTTGAGGATTACGAGAACGAATCTTTCATTTTCATATTCAGACTTAAAAAGCAAATTCCCCGTTTGTACGGCGCTGCTGTGAAGATAGATTCAGAATTTGAATATCATATTAAGATAAGCACTCTATCTATATACGTACATATACATATATAAGTTTAAGTCCATCACTTGTAAAATTTGTAGATATTCTGAACCACTTCATAACCATATTGTTTAAATAAATTAATATTCATACATGTAAATATACCTATACATACATATATATAATATATGTAGTACTAAATTTTATGATAGTTCAGAGAAGTTTTAATTTATATAATACGTGTTTTAATATCTTGAAATCAGAATACCCTTTATGTACATTGCTTTTATTATTAAATATTATCAATCACTTTTTGAAATAATCAAATCGTAAAAAAAGCTTTGTATATTGAAAATATATCTTTCGTTGACTCCATGAACCACTTCATATCGTGCTCATACGTGGGTTATTTCGTATTTTTACTTTATGCATAAAAGCGGTGAATAAATTATGCATAATTGTTGCACCGTAACGTGAGATGAAAACGGTCGAAAGGCAGGGCTTTTTGAATCAGTGAAGTGTGCGGAACGCAGCGACGTCGAGTGCGGGACGCGCAGGACCCTACTCGACCCAGGGCGCACTCTCTGAAGGGGCGCACGTGATAATTAGCGGGGGCGCCCTTCCATTAGGCCGCCCACGCCACCTTTTACATCCAACCACCTACCCACACACACCTGTGTCACTTGATGTAGGTGGAGGGGGGGAGTCCAGGCCACCTACCTCGCAATTTCTTGCTTTTGTCCCGTAATCCTCTTACGCGTTACATACACCGATCCGTCGAAACGCTCATCCTACTGTTTTTCCTCCATTTTATTTTTGGCTTGGGTCCTAATCGCATTTTTTTGCTTAATTTGGATTTTTTTTATTTCATTATTTATTATATGACATTTTTATATAAAATATATTGTTAATTTTGTGTGGGTTTGAAGCAATGTTGCGTACGAGTAGAGTTAGTGTATTTTACCTGAACAAGCGCGTTCTTTCAGCCCTCCCTTCTATATAGTTCTGAAACCGAAATCACATAATTTAATTTGTCCCTGCGTGTGCAACGTGCAGGTGAACTCCCAAAAGGATAGGAATTCTCTTCTATTTCAATTTAGGCCTCGCTATATATTTTTTGATTCAATTTATTAAACCTACTCTTACACGTCCCACCTAAATTGCATTAAATGTTTACTAGTCACCTTTATTTCCAAATTGAACACAAATATAAATTAATCACTATATGTACCTATATTTGTTTTTAAGTCATTTTTGAGCATACCTACATACAAACACGCTTATATTAACTGGACTAATAATATCAATAATTGAAGCTTTTTGCGTATGATTCTTCCCGATTAAAATATATCATAAGTATAATTGTCCTTATTTGAATTCAAAATTCCAAAATTTATTTTTAAATCCTGTATAACTCTAACTTATTCTTGAAGTCTACATGCATATATATATATATATATATATATATATATATATATATATATATATATATATATATATATATATATATATATAATAATGATGTGCGTGTTCCTGTTGTCACTTATGTATTACCTTATGCAAAACCTAAAACTTTGAACCTTGGGACGTCTGAAACGGTCCTGCACCTCCCCAACATAAAAAGATTACAAAACAAAGACCGTATTATTCATTTTATCGAATCGTCAAAGTTTAGAGAAGTTCGATATTGCCTACTAGCGAGCGGCAGAACCGAATCAACCCACCCTCAACTTTCAGTAACTGGGGATTAATATTTGAAAGTTTGTCTTTAATCCAATTTAGAGACGACTTCTTTCTTTCGAAACGAGATACTTTAAAAACTTGCGAGATGGTTTTTAAATAACGAAAAATCCCTCGCCTCGAAATCCCTTCGATTTTTACGTGCGTTCCGGTACGACTATTTCAATTTTATTTTTATCATACCGACAATAAAGTCATTACATTTTTAGAAACCAGCTTTATTGATTTGCATAACTCTCACCCTTTTTTTATTTAATTAATAGCATCCAAACCCGCAATTGATATACGATAATTGCTGCTATATATCGTACGTGCGACTTTAACCCATACATAAATTTTTCGTATGGTATTTTTTTTTTAATTTTTTCTGCCATTCGTACGGCAATAATTTCCGGATTTCAGTACAACTGAAAAATTCACATGTACATACATATGTACTTACATACTCTTGTTGTGTAAACACAACAAGAGTATACATGCCACCTACATAGATTTCCGGGACTTGTAAGAACTGTAATTAAGTTATCCCCGATGTACTGACAGCTCTTTGTGTGTCTCAGTTTCAAAACCGTAATCTTTTCCAACACTACATATACATATTTACACACATATCCGTATATTATTCATCTAAACCCCCAAAAATTTTCAAGAATCTCCACTACTACCACCAATTTATTTCTGCCTATAATATATGTATGTACATACATACGTGTCGATTTATTCTTCAAAAAGCTCGATACTACACATGGAATGTCAAATATGTATGTATGCTAGTATTTTGATTTTTTCCTACATACATTGTTCGCCAAGTTATAACACCTCCACATATAATTGGAATACGTTCAAGCTCTGTCAGTATATGTAATAATCATAAACGTCTTGAAAGTTTCCAACATACGACTGCTGATAATTAGTTTAAGCTGAGCTGAGGTATGAGCTGAGGCTGCTCAAGTGTTATTGTTCAGGTTGTCAGCAAACGGCACATGCAAGTGGGTCGCGTTAATAACAATTGTTTCAAACTATCCCTCTTTGATACCCTTAACTAGTTTCGGCTTCCTTCCACAGCTTACACCATTTCTGAATCCTGACATACTCAAATAATATAATATATTTCGCACGGCAGCTGATTGAAGCACAGGATACCCAAGTTTCCTATTAATTGAATTGAATCGAAGTACATAGATGGCGGGCTGTAATTGATAAACCGATAAACATATTATTCGAGGCGGCTGAAAATATAGGTTTTTTTTATCTTTTATTGCGGAACGGCACGGCTCCTTCTCATAAAAGAAAATCCTGATTAGGGGCGTCCTTAAGCTGTCGGCTTGTTGGGCACGTCAGAGGCGTCTTATTAAAATTTCGATAAAGCTTCAGCCTTAGTAGAATTCCCCTTTTTCGTAGTTCCACCTCCTTTCTGATCCCCACAAACCGGACGTGTTTTGGACTGTGTGAAATGTGCAAATCATATTAAATTTTGCTCGTCAGTTCTTGCAAACGTTAATCATTTGCGGCTACTTATTTTTATTTTTTGTAATTTTGACACAAAATATTTCGCATCAAACACGACTTGCACTCGGCTTGCATAAAACTGGATATGGCCTCAAAGTATATATATATATATATATATATATATATATATATATATATATATATATATATATATATATATGTATATATATATATATATATATATATATATATATATATATATATATTATTCATACAAGTAATATCAATTTTTAGTATATTTTACATATTTTAGATTAGAAATCAGTATTTCCTTATCTTCTCTTACATGCAACCTATCCTTAATACTTTACTTTACATACATACAGTCCCTGCTCACCGAAGTATGAACACGCATTACTCGAGAATATTTTGTGTGCCTGCTCTCGTTATGAATGACATTTTGGGTACATTTTTTTTTGTAAACAATGCGTAGTATCGTATTGTATATATCTAAAAAATATTTGGTGCAGTATTGTTCATACAAATATTTTAAAACCCAATTGAGTGTAGAACCACACTTTTTTTCCGAAATCCCGGCAGTATAGACGTTTGCTTCCTTCCGAAAAAAAAATACTTACGAAGATTGAAACGAAAATATTTTTTAACTTGCATTTCTACAATATCTTTCAAGGAAGTTTAAGTATGAATGACTTTTAAAATATGAATTTATTAATGGGATTTAGGCCAGGATAATTGCCGGGCCACGGAAAGAGAGGTAAATAATTATCGGACATAAATGTTTCTATTTTTTATTGCTGTTTGACAGGTTGCATTATCCTGCATAAAGTAAAATAGATATCCATTGTCGATTTTATCTTGTATGTATATATTTATTTATTTATTTATTTTAAACAGACCATTGTGGCATAACAGGAATTCCTAAAGCGCCACAATGGTCAAAAAAATATAACACAAAAAAGAAAAAAAACAAAATAACAATTAAACATAAACATAAATACATCCATACATACATAAAAAATAGCATTTAATAATAACAGATATATATGTATAAAGATATTAACCTTTCGATATTTCACTCATCGCAGTATATATTTAATTCGCAAATATCGTTCAAATAAATTCCTTTGTTAGAATTCCTAAATGTTTACCATTTGTGTTTATGTATGTAGATTCATTTGACGAAAAAATGTTTGTCAAAATCGCACCCAAGACAAATATCTCTGTCGACCCTGTGTGCTCATTACATATAAACAGATATGTAAATAAGAATTTGGCTTATTTTCATTTTCATCCTTGGGGAAAATTCAGGCCGTAGACGTCGGCGAATCTTTATCAATTTTGTTTTTCTTTTTTGTTCATTTATATTCTTCATTCAGGCTACTTACTGTCTGTTGGGAAGGCAAATTAAAACGACTGCCTTTTTCCTTCTGCCCACACTCCGTGATTTCTCTCTGTCTCATCGTCCGCCATTTTTCCGTCTCATCCCCGTACCCCAAACTCCAATTCCTCACCCGATGGAAACCCAGTCTGGCCAGGAAATTGCACGCTGATAGAATCTAATTTCGTGCACCCCGTTAACGTTCCGTCCGTCGAGAAATCAAATTCGAATGCGTCAAACCGTCATAATTCCGTATCGGAATATTTTGAAAATGCTTTCCCACCGTCCTTTGGCTGGGATGTATTGATTTGCGAAATATTTTTCGCGTTGTATAGCGTAGGCCGTAGTATTATTACGTAAAATTTGCGCGCTTGAAAGTTTCGCAAAGCGCTCTAATGGCCGCGGCCCTTAAAAGCGCGCAAAATGGATGCATTACAAAATGGGACTTTCGAGGCCTGTTGACATTGCGAACTTTTAGAATTGAAATTGTTTTTGTACTTTGCTTAATACATCTCCCTCGGGTGTACGAAAGATATTGCTAATGCTTTTCACGCGTTTCTATTTAGTACAAAACTGAGTTCACTAGGGACAATTGCTAAGTATGTATGTATATAATAACTAATATTTATATGCGGAGGTTAGGCAGAATAGCATCCGACCATCTTTTCCAGAACATCGACCATCTTTTCCAGAACATCCACCATCACGCCCTCTTTTCTGGAATGCTTTCATTATCAGCTTATTTTCATTAAACGTCGCATTTATTGTATGAAAAAATCTTACCCTATTTTTACAAGCCTCTTATTAGCTTTTTTACATTTCTTTATATCTTTGACAAAAAAAAAATCTTAACTAATCATCACCAGCAGCATAGACCAATGGTTTGGCATATAATGCTATCGAACAAAATTGATGACTGGTTCAATCCCACCGTTTTATGCTGGCCAGACCTTGTAGATATGAC
The DNA here is from genome assembly GCF_051622035.1 of Arctopsyche grandis. Taxonomy (NCBI): domain Eukaryota; kingdom Metazoa; phylum Arthropoda; class Insecta; order Trichoptera; family Hydropsychidae; genus Arctopsyche; species Arctopsyche grandis. The sequence continues at coordinate 16,220,196 of NC_135364.1, forward strand.
TCCAGGTCGATTTTTTCCTATCAGAGTTTGCCAATTTAAATGCTTTTCATGAAATGGTTCCAACAAATTAGCTTCCTTTACCCATTTCTTGTCATTTTCAAGTTTTAAACATCTTGAATTTGGCGGATTTATATAAAATGCTACAAATTTGACCAAAAATGTCTCTGTTGATGTTAATATTTGTATTTGTCTTGTATAATATTTACAATACTTCTGTACAATGTTTGACCATATATGTATGTCGTGTTTAATGCAATAATATATGGGCGCATACCTGTGAAATAAATAAATAAATGTAACTAATATGTAATATAATGCATCAATCTATCACTAAAGGCATCAATATATCCCAATGCAATCTACTGTAGCAGATGCTAACAATGTTCTCCAGAGTGAATCATTAGCCCTCGCATAAAAAGCCAATAATGATATCTTTCAAATGCAACACAATGTGTACTCATATTCTGAACATGTTACATGTCGATTATTTTGCGGCACATATCCCATTGAACTTCAATATTAATATTGATCCGAACATCATAAAGCAAAATGAGTATAATAGATTGAGCATTTGAGTACCTTCACGGTCCCATTGTGCTCGAATCAATTGTATGGTTTTATATGAGCTAAATTTTAATATTCTCCTGTGCGAATGAACCTAAAAGTACACAATAATTTCATGTCATTGACTCCATATGTTCAAGTTAATATTTCATTTTGATTTGTAGTTTACGTACATATTTTACAATCACAGTTCAATATAAATGAAAAGGAAAAGCATTCTATATTTGAGCGAGGTATAGAGAAAATCATTTAAACTGTTTTTTTTTCAATCTCGGCCATCTTCGACGACGAGTGATCAAGTCAAGGGTTTTCGTTTACTTTTTCAAAGGACACTAATTGAAATCTGGACGACCGATCGCCGAGATGACACAATTGCCAAATAGGTACATATGTACATTCGGTACCTATCTAATCTTGGGACACTTTAAGAAAATGCCTGCTCCTGTCCCGTTTTTGTTCTCGTTCTTTTCCCCCATCAGCTCGTCGTCCTTTATAGCAGGCACATCCTTGGGCAGGACTACAACCCCCAACCATGGCATCACACTCTAATATTACGTGGCGTTCTTTCATGCGATGAAAGGCCGATGATGAAATGGGGATGGGGATGGGAGGGTTTGTTTTGGTTTCCGCTCAGGTGGTGCACACAGCTTTCGTTACAACCATCCTTTCGCCCACCCTTCATTTCCTCCCCTAGTTTTCCTCGGATGAAAGTAATACGTCTTCCGAGGCGTTTATGATACACGAAACAACCAGTAAAAGCGTTACACATTCCCGTAAAATTGTATAGGCCGTACGCTAGAATTTTTTTTCTTCGAGAGGAAAAAATATACCTATGAATTTTTTCCCGGAGTACTTCCAGTTGAAAGAAAATTAGAAAAGATAGCTGACGTGCCTTGATGTATACATTACACAGTATTATTACATATCGTACATAGTACTTATGTACTATACATAAACGCTTATAAATTTTGTGTAACTGATCATTTCCCGATATAACCCAACGCCATGGCAGAACTCTTGGGTTGTCATGGTGAGTTAGCTAGCTCGAATCGAATTAGGCCACGTAACGGTACCAATTGAAATTCATCTATATATTATATGTACATATGTACATATGTATATATGTCCATGTATACATATGTATAATAAGAATATCATACATACATACATATATGAAGAAATTGTACGGCTGGTTACTAATTTTGGACTTATTTCAAATATGTATGCGAAAGATCAATTTTGAATAAATTTCTTACGAAGTTTAACGTTGTAAAATAATATTTAACACTCGTCTTCTTATAGGGCACACCTCGATACGTATTCCATACACAAAGTACACAATACGCTTCGCTGGATAACAGCATACTATAAACCGACTTCCGCTCTTTCGATATCGTCCACAACATTTCGAACTCTATTGTAATACCTGCAAACGTGTTTCAAATACAATAGAGCGAGAAAATTCATCACTGCATACATACTCTCGTACCTGCATAGTATAGAATGAATCATAAATAACCATTCCAGTGATTCATATATACGGCCGATACTATTTTACATCTTCGTGTTTACAAACAGCACTTGGGAGATAAATTTTTTCGCAAATGAACAATTCAAAATATTTTTACATTTCAAATTGAACTTTTTTTTTAATATTTTGGGAATATCTTCAACATAGCCACAGCGTAGTGCGCTGGTAGAGTTATTACATACCAGTAGATATGTACATACATAGATCTTAGGTTCAAGTCACGACCAAATACGCTGCTGGAGAGGTCTTGTTGCTATTAAAAAACACAGATCGATCTATTTTTCTAGGTTAATTATTGCGACAGATCCAATAAATCGGTATCCTCCCCTTCAGTTTCTCGCAAATTTGAGTTATTAGCATCTTGAATTTGTTGAATCTTATAAAAGCTAGTCCCATAATGTATTTCTCGCAAATTTGCTGTATATCAAAAAAAATATTGACTTCCATGGATGCTCTCTATTTGTATATATGTTTGAAAAAATTGTTGGTACTTAGCGCAAAAAAAAATCTAACCTTATGCGTCTTGGCGCTGGGGGCGAAGGCGTCGGGGCGTCAGCGATGAACAAAACGTAATTTGTAATTCGTAATTTCTAATTCGTGCATCAATTTCTTTCCGAAACCAGTCTTTTCAATTTCTTTAACTTTATTTTTATTCGTGTTTCAATTCCTTTTCGAAATCAACGGGCACAACACTAGTGTATGTATAAAAAAACATTTAAATTAAGCTGTATCTGATTAATTTTCATACATATTTTGTAAATTGTAATTTCTAGGTAACAGACACTTAAATTAAGCTGTATCTGATTCATTTTCATAAATATTTTGCAAATTATAATTTCTAGCTAACAGACACTTAAATTAAGCTGTATCTGATTAATTTTCATAAATATTTTGTAAATTATAATTTCTAGCTAACAGACACTTAAACTAAGCTGTATCTGATTCATTTTCATAAATATTTTATAAATTGTAACTTCTAGCTAACATAACCATTTCTCCAGCATATGTGTGTATTTAGCTGTTTTTAATCATCTAATATATAATTTTGAAAGAGACTTTGTAGATAACTATGTTGGTTCGTAGAATCTGTGACGTTAAATTAATAAAAAACAAATGAATATTCAAAAAAATTTAAATAAAATAAAACTATTCAAATAAATAAAAAAAGGTTTACTATTAGATTAGCCATGTTTAAGCGGTTTATACTACAAATACCGAACGAAGCCGGGTAAAACCACTAGTAATAAATAATTTAAATACTTTAGGGGGAGGTGTTAAAAACGCTAACTAAAAAAGCGTAACGCGCTAATCTTATTGTACTGACATTGAAAATCCGTATGTATGCAAAATTTCAAGTAAATTATTGGCTGTCTGTCAGTGGCTTAAAATTAATTGTGAGAATCAAACTCTATCAACAGAAATGTCAAGTTAAATAACACCATGTAATAGTAATAAAAATTAGCATCTTGGTCATTTTTTGATCACTTTTGTGTAATAAAAATATTTTGAACATTTCTAAAGAAACACTTCATTGTCCAAATTTCGTCACGATCAATCGATTCTGATTTGATTGCTACGAATTCCTCACAGAATAACTATCTGTGACGCTTTACCACCAGAAAAAAATTGACAAAACAATTGACAGTTGCGTAAGTTTGGGTCAATTCGACGAGTATGGATCGAGTTGACCCAAACAACGTGAGGTTTCTGACCTCTGCTGGTACTCTGAAAGTGGTTCGCCCACAATGAAACAAGCCTCGAACACATCTCAAGAACGCTTCGATCCACAAATACAATAGCATACATATGTATGTATATTCTTCTCATCCATATAAAAATAATGTTGAATATATTGGCTAGTGTGTGCGAGTGTTACGCCGAATCCGCCAATCGAGCAAAAAGCGCCGATTCACCGAACGTGATTTATGTACGCGATAATGATGATTGATACGCTAATTTTCGATAGAGAAGAGTCGATTTCGCTTTTATTCGGTTTCTATAAAACGTTCCGTTTCGTGTGCGCTACGGTGTTTGTAAAAAGTGAGTCGTATTTTTATATTTACGTTTTTTTTATATATAATTTTCTCTCTCGGCGATATCGCATCACTTCTGCCGAGTGCGAAATGAAATGTTGCAAAATATTCGTTCGAGTATAAAAAGCAGATATCGTTTGAATTCGTTCGGTTAAATTGAAAAGGCAATGAAGTATGTACGACCGTACGTCACTTTGAATATTGAGATAAACTTTGTGACACACGCCTGGAATATTGAAAAAAAAATGTGGAATATTGACTTTAACTTTTTAATTTTTGAAAATTAAAATCAAAATGTCGTTTTATCAAAAAAAATATTCTTTGACTTGTATGTATAACATTAGATATATTCACTGATATTCGTACTTGAAATAAATGTTCATATCAATTTCAGATTATAGTACTTCGGCAAATCAATCATAGTGAAATATTCATGAAAACGTACAGAAATTCTCACAATAGTAGACAGTTTATTTTTTATTTTTTGTGTCAGCCACCTGTTCAATATGCGGATATGTATTCAGGCGGTGTATTATCATCCCCTTTCGGTATAAATAAGCACATGTGGATTGTATACGGAAGAGCGAGGGAACGGGGGATGAAAACTGGGAGGGAGGGGGGATTTATATCCGGTGGGAGCTTTTCACACGGCCTTCCGGGCGATTTTCCGGCCGATTCACGTCGTCCGGATGATTCAATCGCGTAATCTTTTCTCCCGTTTATCGCCCCGTCCAGGCTGTAAATAATATCCCAGTAAGGCTAGACGTACATAAAGCCCCGGAGCAGATTTATCCCGGCCACAATTGCATTCCGATGATTAATGGCTAATAAATGTGTACTGGCCGCTATAAATGTTGTGCTCTTCGAATATATCCACAAACGATTTTATCGGCTTTCCGATAAATACTGTCCACTCGTACGAATTAACCCCCTTTTCCGTTAAACGACGCTAGTTTCGATCGAGCGTTTGAATTCACAACGAATCGTTTTCCCATTTCTCTTTCAATATGCGCATCAGGCACCCACGGGGCGAGTCGGAAAATCTGGTTAAACGATCCGCTTTCCATATTTGTTAGTATGTGGATTGGGGTTAGCTATCAGATCGCATTTCCTGATTGGTTTTTAGCATCGAAAAATTCACGGTAAATTTACCAAATATCTACTTCCAACAGTTTGTATGTGATTCGTATTAAAGCGTGACTTTGAGAGCGAAAACACACTGAATGGTACGTGGTTTTAATACTTTTAAACATGCGAAAAAAACGCAGCACCGCTAGTCCATATACGTGGTACACAGTCCCAAAAATCACCCCCTGGAATGTTTTCGATGATGTTTTATCCTTGCTTGACGGTGATAATACAAGGATAAAATATCAGTGACAGGTCATTCTTCGGCTTTGAAAATAAAGCCGAAGAATAATCTGTTATAGGGAAATTCCGTTTAATTATATTGCGTAAAATAAATTACAATTGTTGATTTAGTGTCGTTTAGGTAACGAATATATACAATACAATCCGGTCAATTAAATCATTGATTGAGGTTGCCGTTTATTTGAAACGTGAAACTTCTGTATACAGATAATTTCATGTAATTTAGACAGCTGCTCTCATTTGACAAACTGGTCTATTTCTAGTGTGTTTCAATTAACTGGAATCAACTCTAGGCGCTAAAACTAAATCAGTAATAGAATAATGCTTTCAATTGCCTACATATAAATGTAAAAATATTTCATTTGAGTTTAAAACTTAAAGGACTTGAAAATTTAACGGAAAGATTATGGGTAAACAAATTGTTCTGTTAAAAAAAGGTATGCATTAATTTATATATGTATATTATACATAATATGCTAACCTTATCGACTTCAAAAATTCAATTTGGTGAAAAATGTTATTTTCTTGTAATTTTTTAGAACTATACCAAATCCATCTCTCTCTATAACTTTTGATACCGTAACAGTAAAAAAGAGGTCGAAAAAGCAATAAAATATCGATAAAACACAAAGATAAGAGTTATATTACGTTTACTAGTTAGGATACTGGTATATGTACATATGTATGTATATATGTACATATGTATACAGATATGTTTATGTAAAATATAGTATAAAAAAATGGTTGAAAGGAAATTCTTGTTTTAAAATACATATGTTAAAAAAAGGAAATAAATAAAATAAGCGGAATAGCTCGGTGGTTTCGTTTAATGCTACCCACCGAGAGGCTCCCGGGTTGGAAGAGAATTTATTCGGAGTATTTCTGCAGTGCTACTTGGAAAACTCTGATTGACTTTTTTTGGCTTTAAGTTAATCGTTTCCTAACAGAGTTTGCTAGTGTATCTGATTTCATTGTTGAAACAGTCCAAAGACAAAACCACCCTACCTACTATTTGAATATGATGTCAAATTTATAACCTATAAATTTATATATATACAAGTTAAATACCATAGGTGTCGCTTAGGGGAAAATCCCGTAATGGCGTCATGGTAAAATATAAATTAAATTTAAAAAAATAAGTTTATTTCATAGCATGCACTTTATTGAACCAATTCGTCTTTGTATTGCATTGCCAATCTTTTATAATCGAAAATAATAAACACGGCACGATCTAATACTATAAAAGCAGTTTATTATTCTGCTACAGATTCTTGTTACCGAGCAAACGTTTCGTACACGCCTTCTTTTGTACTTAAAGTTAGCCAATTTAAAGTCGGAGAAATCTGATAAAAATCAGTCTGAATCATTGTTGATTCATACAGTTGTACCACAAACTTTGAATGCAATTTTAAAATAATTTATTATACGATAATAATAATTTTATTCATTATAAAAAAATAAATTTGAATTTTAAAATTTGAAATTTAAGTACATCGTAATACATATTTCATTTGTTTTTTTTCTTCATTATTAAATTCTGATAATACTCCTGTCTTTTTGTACAATACATTTGTCCAAAATAAATCACGACTCCTAAACAATACGTAAGTGTCACTATCAATATTTTTACTTTGCCATAAATGGAGATGGATAATAATCTCTGTATCCCACCAAAAAAGCGAATTCGATTAATTTTATCCTATCTGGAAAAAAAATCATATCACTTATATGGGATCGTCGAATTGACGCGGTTCCTTCTCAAAAAGGAGGGGGGGGGGGGGGGGGCAAATATTTCTATACAATCCTCGAGTCAGCTGAAACGCGAGAGAAGGAACAAAAGAAAGTATATCGGGAAATGCACTGCTCGATTCCAAGTCCATAAAAAAAATGGGAACGACGGAGAGTAGTCCTTTCAGAACGCTGACGCCATCATCGGAAAATTTTCAGATGCGATTTTCCGACGTCTCACACTCGACTATATGTAGTTTTATTTTAGCTTACATGAAACCGCAAACTGTGTTTATTTGAAGTATTGGATACTACAATGTAGAACACAATCTATTGATGCTATATTTTAAATCGGAAACGTGCCCATTGGTTTATTTTCATGATGAAAATAATCGTTGCATTGTGTAGACCGAAGTCGACCTAAACACGTGTCAATAACTCATAAAAAATGGTGTTTGATAAACACTATACATATGTATTTATCAGTTGGATGTATGTAGTTCTACCAATAAAAGTAATCGACGTCTTATTTATTTCGTCAAATTTCAAGATGAAAACCTCGAAATTTGTGTGACATTTATGGACAAATTTGCAGCATTTTCATACGAATCCGTGAAATAAGAGATGCTGAAAACTCTAAAATTGCGAGAAATGGGTTAAGGTTGCCAATTTGTTGGAACCGTTTCAATGAAAATCGTATAAATTGGCACACCCTGATAGGAAACGATCAACCTGGAGTCACAAACCAAGGTTTGGCCAGCAGCAACTAATGGGATTCGAACCTGTGACCACTAAGTTCGAAACCTTATATGCTAACCACTAGTCCACGCTGCTGTATTTTGAAATAAAATGAACTTCGCTGCTGGCAGCTTAATAATGTCTTGCTTAGAGAAAAAGTTTTTAGTTAACAGTAATTTCATACAAAAATCGTCTCCATGAACGGGCATAGCATGTACTGATATACCATAAATATTCATTGCTGCTATTTCTTTTCAAAAGTGCGAGAATATCAATTTCTTGGCTGTTATTCGTCCTTTATTAATCGAAAAAAAGGTTCACGCCCTAAAAGAGTCCACTTGGCGAACACTGCGCCAGACCAACTATTATAGTATACGTGCATTGTAGTTCCACAACGACTATTACTTACATTGTTCTGCGCATCTATAGACACTTTAAAATGATGCTAATAAAAATAACGTAAGTATAATGAAGACTTTAAGTAATCAACGTCTCCTCTTCTAAATTAAACTAGTAATAATATTATATATCTAGGAGAGACTGAAAATGGTAGCCAGACAGAAATAAAAGAATAAGAATAATAATTTCGAAATGGAATCGAGAGTCTTTGGACGTATTATTGCACGTGTTGGGGCCGAAACTCGTTTGTGCGTTCTTTGTCAAAACGGTCACGTGTCGTAACGTGATACTGTCACGTACCTCGGTACCATTCCCGACAGCACCTGAATCTCCACCGTCCACTATCGCACCACATAAATTCCCCTTGCGAAGCCTTCAGGACTTTTCCGACTTGGTGTGGACTCCAGGCTTTATGCGCCGCATGCCCCGCCACTTGACCTACGATAAAAACATGTCGTTTCGTCTCTTCGCCTACCCACCTACTTGTGTACGGCACGTTTCGTAAATCAACCCCACAATAATCTCGGAAAGCTCCAAGAAAATGCACTAAATAATTGATAAGATCGGGCATTCAGTGATATATATATATGGATATATTCATTCAATTCTATTTTGATTTTAAAACACTTTTATCGTCCATACATTATTATACATTTATATAGATTTAGTGATTTGCGGTTGTTCTTGTGCGATATTCATGAACAACCGTCTCGTTCTCCGACGAAATGGTCTCTTAGACTGTATTCGTTGGGGGGGGGGGGGTGACCTCATGTTGAAGGCTTTAATGGTCGAATTCCTTGGCCTTTAAAGCCGGCTTAGTATATACATTTAGCCAGCAACATAGCTCGGTCGTTAAGTTTCTGCTTAGCGTCGAGAGGCGCCGGGTTCGATCCCGTGAGCTGACCTCGATTGAAAAGAATTTTTCCGAGTCTGTAGTGCTGCTGGTCAGACCTGGATATTTGTGACTCCAGGTCGATCTTTTCCTATCAGAATTTGCCAATTTTCTCTGATTTCATTGTTGAAACGGTTCCCGATTAAAAATTGGCTAAAAATCCTTCCTACCTACTATGTCACCACCATATGAGTATGATTAATGTACAATAAAATGTATGTACAATTCTTAAATGTCTCGTTAATTTGCGAGTTTTCAGTGTCTCGTAATTCAGCGACTTGTATAAGAAAAATGCTGTATTTTTTGTAATTGGCCAGGAGGGCGCATTGGGGTTTACCAAGGGGTTTAAGGCCTTCCTGGTAAAAAATGTAATAAAATAAAATATAATTATAGTAGGTATGTTATACATATGTATGTACATATGTTCACAATACATCTTAAATATATTTTGATAGTTATCATTATCTATTTTATACATTGTTTTTTTCTTGTTATTGGGAAAAAAAACTATTCACAATCATCTTATTTTATTGTTACTATTTACAGTAATACCTGGTTTTGGTCACACGAACGTTACTCGTACGTTACTTGGACGTTCCAACGTTACAAACAACGTCCGACTGACCAAATCAGGGGACTCAGTCTGAGTGTAGTCGTATCGTGTCAACCCGGTATAAATATAATATAGTATTTACACATGATATATAAGCAGTTTTCAAATAATCGTTTTAAAAAATCGTTCCCAACAAAAAGCAACGCAAAATAATCTATTTATCTAAAATTGTATAGGAAAGTTGTAAAATATTGTTATTATCTAATTTTGTCTGAAATATGATATGCATCCGAAAGTTTTGTACAAAATCTGGTAACGAAATTATCCATATGCCATCATCGAAAATTACCGTGTGTTATCGTCAACACAACCCTATCGACTATGGGAGCGTATATCTACCAGTTTTCGCTTTTCACTAATTAAGTGCGAGTGACTATCCGGAGTCACTTTTTCTCAGGCATACATATTTATGTACATATACATACATATATTTAGTTAATAAAAGGTTATCATTAACGACGTGGAAATTTCCGCATACATATGTAGGTATTAACGAGGTTTAATTTATACGCTGGAATTCCAGTGTACGAAGAAAATTCATTGGGTACCCACTGAGGTAGCAATTTCAACTATCGGTACGCCACCGAAGTACTTGTGCACGATTTCGGTATTACACGTTTTGCAAAATGTTCCCAGTTTTACGCAATTTACATCGTTGAACTAGCCAAGAACAAATTTCGTGCACCTACATACATACGTACCTTACCCATGTATTGCGGTAAGGGAGTTTGGGGAGTTACGAGCTTATTGCACGAAAACTATCTTCAACAAACAATAACAACTTTATGTTGAAATCCACGAGCTATGTATGTATGTATGTACATCTAAACGTATCCTGCCTAACGTATTACATATGTATAATCTACGAGTTCCATTGAATGACTGACAATTCAATACGCACAATTTTGTATTCTGCATTGTCCTACACGAGATGTGAATCATTTATCATAAATAAACCCATATAATATACGCATTATACGCCAACCAGAAACATATCTCACTGGTTAGCGTATAATGCTTTCAACTGAGGGGTCATTGGCTCAATCCCTGACCTGTTATTGCTGGCCAGACCTTGGATATATGTATGTGACTCCAGGTCGATCGTTTCCTATCAGAGTTTATCAATTTATCTAATTTCATTATTGAAACGGTTCCATCAAAATTGGCAACCTACCCCGTTTCTCGCAAATTTGTGTTTGATTGAAATGCTAGATTTCGATTTTGTTGATTATTATAAATATGCTACCTACCTGTGTATGTATGTACATACTCTGCAAAAACATATGTATTTCTCGCAAAAATTTGCTCTATCTCGAATTTGTCCATGGATGTCTATGGTATTGTATAAATATAATTGTATTTGGAATTGTTAGTATGTACTTATGTGAAAATTATAAGATATATTGTGAAAAAGATAAAAGTTATAGGTTTTTAAATAATTAAAATCTGAGAAGACGAGTGGATGGTGGAAAGTCAAATATTTAAGCCTACTAGCTATTAAACGTCACCGTCTTCTAAAATTACGCAAATTTAGACGTGTTTATTACGATTATCTTTCCCCATCGAACTATCAGAATCGAATTAAATTTTCATCGTTGACCAAACCGTGCAAAATGGCTAAGTTTCAAAGCGATCGGAAGACTGTAGGAATAGATCAGACTGAATCGTTAGCCAAGTGAAACATATAAAAGCCTTGTAATAAAAATGGGTTTACCTGTAACAAAATAAAAATAAAATAATGATTTGCATAAAGGTTAGATCAGATTGCTTTAAGTTTGGTGAGACAATTCAGTTTTCATATTATTAGGTGATTCAGAACTAATCTTAATTTGTTTTCGTGGGTGTTCTTTCGTCTTGCATCCTACTCACACACACGCAATTAAGCTTCACAACTAGCATAGTAGCATTACCTAATAGCGTGCGTTCAAACAGGATGCATTGCTATCAAATGTTACATACATATTTAAATGGTAATTTAACCCTCTAAATGAGTTTTCTCGATGTCGGTATCCATGTCTTTTCGATTTTAGACCTGAACTAGGGATGTGAAAAAGTTTGGCAAAATCGTTAGTCTAGTTTTAGTCGAGTAAAAATTCTGTGCCGGTTCTGATACTATTAATCATAAATTATTCACTGTGCGGCGATATATAAGAAAAGAACCAAGTCGGCAATGTCGTGAGCGATAAAATTTTAACGCAAATTGCTTCCTTGAAAGTGTACACGAAAATTGGCAGGTTCGTGAACATTTTTACGTCTTGTTCACGCATAGACCGTCGTAAACCCCTGTCGCAAATGAAAATGTCAGCCGTTAAAAGACAATAAAGCAGTGGAGCTTCGAACTTGCTCCCCCCCACCTTCACAGCCCCATTTTCGTGAGATTCAACGGTGGCTTGCGACATCGGCTAATATGAAGACCTGGCGAGACTGACCACGACCCTTGTGAAAATAACCCCTGGCATATCTGCAAGGCTATCTCATAATTTCATCGTCGTTAAGCGCTGTCGCAGCGTCTGCACTGGAGATTTAGCCCGTAGTCGCCCGTGACCCTTTCGTCGATGATAACTAAAAACCAACAGGGTTTCCAACTATTATACGATGATAACAAATTATTTTACGCGTATTTTGTCCCGTGTCCATATTTATAATCAGAAGGCTTTATTTTCGATCATACCTGTATCGATACTTGCTTTTTAACACCAGAAATGACTTCATTCGAAGATATGCGACAAAATTTTCAAAAAATCACTTTTAGCGCAAACACACAGTGGTGCTCGTGGCACGTGGTTTTTTTTTTTTTTTACTTTTATACGTGTGCCTTACACATATTCACATATTACCACAGCACATCCCGCCGCAAAATGACCCCTGTGGTGTTTTCACCGTTACCTATCACTGTCAAACAAATCTATGTCAATACAATGATATATAATCGAAAACACTTCAGGTGTTAATTTTTAGCCTCGGTGCCATAGCATAGATCAGGCGTGCTAGCTCTTTTTTTACATGTGCAAAACTATCTTGAAAATAACGCGTGTCGCGTACTTCTCTGTATCTGCGCCTTAAAGGTCTGGCCGAACTAGACGACACTGCCCTTGGTACATCAGAGTTGGTACATCAAGGTACAAAACTTTAACGCGTATTATCGCGCCATTCGTAGTGCATTCTATCTCATACAAACAATATTTGACCTCGCTGCGTCGCTGCAGTGCAGTGCTGCCTAGTGCGGTCAGACCTTAAGGGCCATCTAAATAGTTTACACATTACTAAGCAACAACATATTCTCACCAAATCAACATATTTTAATTTAAAAAATTACTGCGTCAATTTTTTTTCTATTCAAACGAAACAAAATCCTTTGGCAATTCTAATTTTTGCCTTTTGTCTTTACAGCTAAAGTAAAAAATAATATATGGTTCCAAATATTACTATGACTAAGTGACGTTATACCAATTCTCCTTGTATCCTGCTCTCGTACATTAAGGCTGTACGACAAAAACAGATTTCCCCGACACGCCAGCAGCATTGATAAGTGGTTGTCTTGTAATGCTTTCAACTGAGTGGTCACGGGTTCAATCCCTGGCCCGATGTCGGATATGCTGGCCAGGCCTTGAATATGTGACTCCAGGTCGATCGTTTCCTATCAAAATTTGTCAATTTATCTGATTTCTTTGAGACGTTTCCAACCAATTGGCAACCTTGTCGTATTTCTCGCGAAATTAGAGTTTTCAGCATCTCGAATATGCTGATCTATAAAATTTTTGTCAAAATTTATCCATAGATGCCTCTATGATTCTTTGTAATATTGTTCTATAAATTGTTTTTCCATATTTATAATTGGCCAAGAAAGCGCATTTACCTGTTAGGCTTTCCTGGTATGTATGTATATACATATGTATAAAAATAAAAATACAGTCATACGTATGTACATACATACATATTCATACATATTCGTACATACGTAGATATTCCGTATTCGAGATTTTCATAGCAACGATTGTCGTGTGTGAGATCACCATGTGCGAAGTTGTCACTTAATCATTTCAATCAGCTGTAAGATTCTATTTTATTACCAAATAATTTCCTTTATTAATTCCATGTTTTTTCTTTCAATAAAAGAATGCCCTTTCCGAAACACTTCACGTTTGGAATTTTTGTAATAAAGCATCGAGCAGGTTGCCAAAAATTGAATGCGGTCCCAATTGCCAAAATAAAGGCCTCTCATCGTTCCTAATATTAAAACCAGTGTTCTTCTCCGGCAGTTGAAGGAGTTTACAACCTTAGATGCAAAGCAATCGCGAGTCAAAATTCGTAATTGAAAATTGATAGAAGCGCTTCAAGTTTAATTTGATCATAGAGTTTTTCCCGTTTGCCGCCAATCAATTCACAATTAAAAGTGAAATGAGCATGCTTCAAATACAAACTTACCGGAATTCGACCGACCTCTTCGAATGTGCCCAACTCCCATACCTGAAACCTGTAATTAAAAAAGTTTCCTCTTCTGAAGTTGTGGCCTGATTCGATTACAATGCCCGCGGAAATAATTCTCAAACAAATCACTTCAGAATTCCAGAATTTTCCAATCGAAGCTAGATACACACAGATTCCATATCCCAAAAAAAATTGTATGTAACTTACATATTTCTGAGAATCATAGTAAGGTACACTTCATGATTATACAGTGCAACAAATTGCTCAAAAAACTTTCACACAAGTTTTGTAAGCTATTATTACGTTTTTACCATATTGCAAGATATGTATGTACATACATACCGTACACAACTTTCGCTAGTTTTATTATCACAAATGACACGTAAAGAAAATCTGTAATCAGGTCAGACCGTGGCTTTTGTCCCACTCTTTGTATATAATATTCTGATGATGGATTTATGAGGAAACGCACAAACTTTCTCTTTGATTACCCTTTTCGCCCTATTGCGACATCTTAAGACTGCAGTGGTACGCTTGACCCCCGAGTCCGAATATACGCTCGCTCCTTATTGTTAGCGGAAAAAGTTCATCTCGTAGGCTGTACATTAAGATAATAGCCGGGACTCGGAGTTTTGTGTAACTCCAGTGTTGTAGCCTTGGAAAATATTTTCATTTCTGGCAAAATACCAGCGGCTTAAGGAGTCGGTGTCGTTGAACCCACACGTCTGCAGTCGCCATCCCCGTCCCCATCCCCAAGAACCCAAACCATGTTTTCCTCCCCATTGAGCCACCACTTTCCTATGCTACGTACCCACCCTCTCACATACCCATACTATATAAATCAACGCGCCACTTTCTACACTTTCTCGTTTGATTTTAAACTTTTATTATCTTTGCGTTGCGTTGGTCCGTACGTCGCCTTCCCGTCCTCCCACTGTCAACGTTCAATTTTACTTTTGCGCGAAATTTTTCCGCAATATATTCCCGCCTTTTGACAATTGCATTACTTTTTCCATTAGCAATTTACGTCCATTTTGGCGTACATATAGCGTATTGCGTTCGCGGTAAATTCAAATTTTAAATTTTATTTCCACATTATAATCTCCTTCTTGAAATTCCATATCAACCACGTTAATTCGAAAGGTGGTTGCGTTAATGCTAACCCCCAGAGGTTCCCGAGTTTGAACCCTGAGTTGACTGCGATTGAAAAGAATTTATTCCGCGTATTTTTGCTGTACTGTTGGTCTATTTGTGACTCCAAGTCGATTTTTTCCCATCAGAGTTCGCCAATTTATCTGGCTTCATTGTTGAAAGGGTTCCTCATCAAAAGTTGGTAAAAACCATCCTACCTATTTTTTTCACCACTATTTGAATATGATTTCAAATTTATAATCGATAAATTTATATATGTACAAGTTTATTATCATAGCTGTCGCTAATACCCTTAATGGCATCAAGTATTTATTTAGTTAAAAGATGGTCATAATATTATATTATGACAACTATCGAATAGCATGACAACGATTCGCTGGTTGTTTATGAACACTTTGAAAAAAAAATTTAACATTTATACTCCTCTGCGCTTCTAATATACAAATATGTATATTTGTATATAATCAAAATTAATTTTTCAATTACGTATAACCAGCAGCATATATTAGCTTTCAATTGTGTGGTCACGGACTCTATCTTTGGTGGGTGCTGCTGGCCGGATATTGGATATGTGACTCCAAGATCGATCGTTTCCTATCAGAGTTTGCCAATGTATCTGATCTAATTGGAACGGTTCCAACAAATTGCCATCCCTATCCTAGTTCTCTTACAAAAAAAATCGAGTTATTCAGCATCTCGATTTTCGCTGATTTGTATAAATGCTACAAAATTGTCCATAGATGTCTCTATGGATGTAAATCGTTGTTTGTATTTGCCTCGCATAATACTTACAATACTTCTTTATAATGTTTGGCCATAGATGTCGTGTTTAATGTTAATGTACAATTAATAATTATTTATATGTATATATAATGAATAATTCCTGATCTGTTAAAACGAGTGTGCATGATTAATTTAATAAATTATTTATGTATATTTGTATTCCTCGAAATGGACTATGAAAAAGTCGAATTTTCTTCTATAATGTGTCCTCACTCTATTAAACCACTAAGAGTGTCGATTTCTTATTATTAAAAATTTTAATGTAAATATTTACAAATGCTTTAAATTTTAAATAAACACCTTTTTTACCCAAAATAAATATGTACATGTTGAATCCGTCATTATATTCAAAATAAATTAATAAAACACTGTCATGACCGAAAATACGGCGTATAGCAGTATACTTTCCATACAGTAGATCTGTAGGTATGATAGGTACGATAGGGCTATGCACGCTATATGCAAATTATATTGATCGCATTGTGCACTTCACACCGAATTCGGTGTCTGGAAAACTTGCATATACATGTACACACAGAACATTGCTGGATGCAGTTTGACACTGAACTTGGACCAGCTGTATCCGACCGTATATCTATACATAATATGTACTACGTCTGTGCCAAAACTTTTCAGACATTTTGACATATGTATACAATTTTCATATAGTGGACTATACAATACGTAAACACTTCCATACCATATGTATATTATACATTATTGCCTAATACCTACCCTCTAACAATCATATTTATAGATACAAAGGTACATATTCCTTATGAAACTATATGTATAATTATGTATTGTATTATTATATGAAACTGACGTAAATTTTAATTAAAATTTATGTTGTGTTATAATAACTATGATATATTGGATAGTTTATCGGCTCCGGTAGGTCGCTTACATTACATGTACAAGTGTTCTTGAATAAATAATTATCCAAACTAAGTTAACAAGTTTAATTGTGACCTGAGGGCATTTTCGTCATCGATCCTCAACTTTTCCTGTAAACTTCTCCTCCCCCACTCTGCTTAATTATTTTGGCTAAACCCTAACAAGTAATCCGAAGTTGGTAATAATTTCGTCTATACAATAGCTTTGTGTGAATGTTTCTATACAAAATTTCTCTTGAATAAATATTTCCATGTATTGTATTATACATACGCACTATGAAAATTAATAAAAAAAAAAACTATACACGAACAGATGAGGGATAGACCTTAGTAATTAGCCAGGCTAAAATTAAAATATAGCATTAGGTAGTGGAAAGTTTTTGTGCCCAAAATGGTGCGTATGGTTTTTCATTATTAACTGATAGATAACTGTAAAAATATTCAAATAAAACAAACTCAAACCACGAGTTGCCTTTGACATTTGTGCTTGGTTCTTAGTATCGCATGATATTCAACCGCCACAGTGGCGCTGTAATCATCATATGGCATTAATAAACTAATAACCTTCGTAATAAGTAGAATAGAAGATGATCAGACAAAGCCGCGTACGACAATTCCGCGCCGACAAACCCGTGCTGACGACGCCGTGTAAAATAGAACTACATAATTAAATAATAAAAAGTTCGATCGAGGTTTCATGAATATTATATTGTACTAATATATTTTGCAATTTATTTTAATCGTATTAAATCCCGAATTTTTTCATAAAACACTATTTAATTTATCTAATTATTTTATAAAAAGTATAAAGCCCAATTGGGCCCTTGCAAGATCTGGTTGCGCCCACGTGACTGCAATGTTTAATAGTTATGAATATGGTTTATTTTTTTCAGATATGAAATATCATATGACTATTGTGAATTTACTTTTGTCCTGCGCCGTTATGTCGGCGCGGCATAGTCGTGCACGGTTTTGTCGGTAACCAATGTTGTGCGCGGCTTTGTCCGGGTGCCGTAATAGAGCCACATTAAACAATATTTGTTTGAACAATCAGTAGGATTGTTGAGACTAATTAACCAATTACTGTCAATATCAATCTCGCTGTGACTAGTGGCGTAACTACTATGACGCGGTGGTATGTGGTGCATGCGAGCCCTTGAGGTTGGGAAAAATATTTTAATCAATCACTTTGAAGTCCAAAGATACCATGATTTTTTTTCAAGGTCCCGTACCTATAAGCCACTACTCAATACTATCTTCAAGCTTTATAAAACATATTCCCTTTGTTATGTTACAGGTGGTTGACCGTCTGGTCTGCGACTTTTCCATCTCGGCGGATGCCCGCCGCCCCCATGTATTGAGATGAGTCGCCATTGGGGCGGCCACTACCACCAGCTGCTCACTTACAGGTAATTCTGTCATTATTGAATTTTTATGTCCTCCTTTCAACACTTTCAATTTTCAATCAAAGACCTCTGTGAGCTTGTATCCAAGTCACTCTCCTATCTACATATGTACATATATACAAATGCATATATACTCAAGAGACGTCATCAATTTCACTTTATCCTTTCAATGGGATATAAATGATTCGAGTGTAATTATAACAGTGCTGCCTTTTCATTTTCTTTTTCGCCATATTCCCGCGATTATTAGAATATTTTCTTTCTCGAGGGGAAAAAATTAATCATCGTCCTAATTGCCACCCTAATCCGCCAACACTTGTGAGAAAACAAATGCCTATTAATTATGGCACAAAATATAAGGCCAATGTTATTGCTTTATTTGATTCATGATGACATTTTTATTGCAACACACTGGCCTCTTTCCCCCTAGCAACTTCTAAATCGTTTTTTTTTACCTCAATTTCTGAGATTATTTCATTAATTGGAAGACGCTCTATAACAAATCACAATTCTTAGTATTCCAATATTGATAAAAATATATCTTTTATCACAATAATAACATATATAATTAATCCAGAAATTAGATTTAAAAAATATATATATGTGATCATTGGTTTGTTTTAATTATTATTATTTAAATTGTATTGCCAAACCATTTTATTTACAAGTAATTTTGAGTTAATTTCATAATGTAAACTAGTATAGGTTATGTGACTTCTTCCCGGAATGAAACTTTTTTTAAATCATATTTCAGGTGGAAAGAGTGACATGGCAAGTGCTGGGATGCTGCACAGGGGAAGGAATACAGGACCAGAGTAAGATTTATTAAAGTTCAAAATAATCAATCAACATAATCAAAATAATGTATATGTAAATACATATATAATATAAAATATTTAAATAATCATTTTTTATTCATATCTTCTCGTTCACATGTTTCAGGAGTGGAGACGAGGTGCAGAGGTCTTTGGAATTGCTCGATAGTGTGCTGAGTGAGTTTGAAGAAAGTGATAGAGTGAGTGTTGGAGGTGGAGTCGTAGTTGAGGTACCAAGCGGAGGAGCAATAGGAGGTGTAACCACGGCGTCTGTTACGCCAGACGACGACAGCCCTTCATTGGGCGGACATCAATCTGAAGACGATGGATACATGAGCATGAACGGCAGACGGTACAATACTACAATCATTTTCAACTTTCTTATCATATAGATTAAATTAAATGCCTACATTTCATTTTTATTTCAGGACTAAATTCGCTTTAAGTTTCCGTCCAACTGAAGAAAAAGGAGAACCAATAATAACATCAGAATGTCATACCAACAATATATCACCATCAAATATTTCCGTATCTAAAACGATATCTTTAGAATCTGAAGCCAATGAAGATTCTCTTTCTCCACCTCCACCATCAGAAGCTGAACGGATCATTAGCACTTTATTACCCAAGTTTGCAAATTTTACATAGCATTAATACAAAACATATATGTACATATTTTTTGTTATAATATATATATATATATACTAATTTTGATTGTTTTGAATTTTTCAGAGTGTCTCCTTCGAATACATCAAAAAATATTATTTCTAAAGAATCTGATAAATCTTCACCCATAAATCCGGATGAAGGTGGTTTAAAGAGTATTGACAATGCGACTCATTCTTCTACTCAAACTACTTTGGTGAGTTAAAAATGTCTCTTTAATGGTTCCATATGCTAAAACTAATATGCAGTATTTTATAAAACTAGTATGTATTTTGTATTCAATTTAATTAACTATTTTAGCCCAAAACGCGTCATCAAAGACCTTACGGGTGGGAAAAAGAAGGTGATGTCGTTGGCAATCCAACTAGTCATGTACAGTGTAAATTTTCTTCCCTTCAACATGGTTCACATCAACCCCCAAATGCATCATCATCATCTTGGTTACCTATACGTTATAAAAAAGAAGATGGCTCTCCAAAAAATGGTTCTCCAAAAAAGATCAACGCAATATCCGCCACAAAATCTCCCACTATTGAACTTCCCAAAAAATCTTTTCCACTGACTAGCAGTTTCAGTTACGATAATGATTTTGTTTTGGGAAATATGCCTTATAATGAACATCCCGTCACCATTTATCCAGGAGCAAATGTGCCGTATACTAAACAGTTAAATTCTCCAACTTACAATTTACCAAAGAACTCTCCTCTATCAACATCTTTCGCTGGACGATCAGCTGCTCCTGGGGATTCTAAAGTACCATCAAAGAAAGAAAATAAATCTGATGGTGAAACACTATCTCCTGCCAATAAAGTACCCCCTCGTACGTTGGCAGGATCGATTGAAAGGCACCGAGAGGTTTGTAGGCGACTTACTGAGAACACATCTCCCAATAAAAGAGCATCCACTGATACAGGCGATGATGAAGATCATTTTTCCGACGATTCTTTGGAAGAATCATTACCGCCACCTCCACCAGCTCTCACCCCTTCGAAGCGTGGTTCTATTGCTTGGGAAGTATCGCTAGATGGAGATGATTCTCTCCTGACACCAGGAAGCACAAAGGTTCGTTTTAAATATATTTCAATTTTAAAGCATTTGAAGTAGATGTTCATTACAGATTATTTAATTTTAGGTTGTTGGAAGAAGAAGAAGAAAATCTGGGGACCAATCTAACTCAAGTACTAGTTCTATTCCTCAAAGAGTGGAAGAATGGATTTCAGAATCTCAAGGAGATTATTGGCCGCCACCACCCATGCAATGTTCCACCGAAGATGAAATAGCAAGCCCATATTCTGATACTAATTCAGATCATTTGCCTATTCCAGAAGATATAACAGAAATAAACGCCACTGGAACATACATAATCCGCCGTGGAAAAAAGGATCGAAAGAATTTACCACATTTCGATAAAAAATCGCACAAATCAAACACAAAAAGTGGTCATCATATCGAAAACGAATTATCTCACAAAGTTTTAGATGGAGATCAATCAATGGATGGGTCTAGTTTGTCCATAAGTGGAATTTCTACGTCGGGCTCTCATAATTCTGTTTCATCATTGAATTCCCGTTTAAGTTCTGATCTTAGCATCCCCCATTCGCGTTACAGTATTGATTTCAATTCAAGATTTAGCAGGGAATTGACCACTCCGAATTCACGTTTTAGTGTAGATCTGTGCTTACCCCAAACAAATAGTCTCAAAAAAGAACTGACGTCTCCTAAATCACGCCTAAGCTTAGATCTAAACAATGGACAAGATAAATATCTTGCTAAGGACTTTTTTAATGGAAGTCCTAGAAACAAAAAACTAGATAACAAAAAGCTTGAAATAAATATACCAAATGTAAATAAAAGTTCACCTGTACCGAATAAATTATCGCCGCAGAATCGCTTTATGGATTTCAAGAAATATTCTTGCACATTTGATAACATTCAGTCGCTGATGAAGGAAGGCGTGGAATCCTCAATTTGCGGACCACAATTTGATGAAACTTCAAGTGATTTAGAAATTGTAACACCTTCAGTCGTTCGAGTAGTATCGTTGCCATCCCTAAATACTGACTCCGAAACGCCTGCCGCCAGACAAATTCTAACCACGACCATGGAAGAAGAGGAGGAATTTGAAAGTCCCAGCCAATCTAGTGAAGACAATTCTCCATTGAAAAAGATTGAAAACAATATAAGCGCATTATTGAATCAAGGCCGAGATCAACAGTACAATCAGTATTTACCAAAAGATTGGGACATACACAAAGATGAATATTGCAACACTCATCCATCAGATGCGAACGTTCCTCCAATCAATAATATGTCTTTCAATTCTGGCGAAAGGCACAAAAGAAACGAAATACAAAAGTCGTCCAGCCACAATGAAATCCCAAACAAGAGATTGCTAGACTACCACCGTGAAAAGCCAAAGAGAAACGGCATCCACAAATCATTGAGCTCCAAAGACATGCCCGTATCTCTCAATCGTCAAATGTCGTCATCGGATTCTACCGGATCCAGCGGTGGAGACTTCCCAATTCACGTACAAATTGTAGAGCACGCGTTTAAACCACACTTGCACGATTTCGGACCGTTGCCCAATTCACCGGGATCACCTCAATTTCCACCTTTGCCTCCATCGCCAGTACAAGAAGACGACGAATACTCGGAAATATTACAACCTTTAGAGAAAATGCATGTGGCGAAATCCAAAGATGTACTACCGGCGCCGAACCCTGATGTGTACCTCAGGTATTGTTTTCCCTTTATGTATTACTTTATGTCACTTATTTTCTTGTGCATATATATTGTATTTGCATTGTTTTAATTATCTGTTCCAGAACTTTAGATGGTCCTATGATACCTCCACATCGAGAAATGACTACAAATAGCTTGAAAACCAGGTCGATGGATACTAGCTTTTGTAAAAACCGTCGTAATAATAATTCCAATAAAAGTATGTCTACCGATAGAAGGACACTTCCTTCAGGTATGACTTATAAAAAATAAATATTATTTAAATTAATTAAGCAATAAGTATAAAAATCTTACTTAGCTAAAAACTATTGTATGTATGTACTATATACGATCCTAAATCATATGAAATATTTTAGATATGGGTGTTATGAGTGGAAGACGAAGAACATTTCAAAGACAAAGAGGTAGAGAAGATGGATCTGGAGGTAGTGGTTTGCAAACTTCGGCTAGTTTGCCTGAAACTCCTGTTTTTGGTCGAGGTGTAGATGTACCTCGTACTCCTCATCGTCGTACAACAGATGGTCCACGAATCAGTAGTACAATGAATTCAATTCAAACAATGAGTGAGCTATCATTTTTAGATTCAATTTTGAAAATTATGTAAATGCAAAGTACATATGTATCATAATTAAATTATCAATTTTATAAGGTGGAAGCTGCACTGTCGGTGGATATGGTAGAGGAACTGGTTCAATGGAGAGAGCTTTGGCCGGTGCAGAACTTATTAGACTTGCCGGTGGACCTGCAAGGGGCTGGTATCCGAAACAGCGGCTTAGGTATTTTATATTACATATGGTTTTGTATAGGATTTTATTTCAAATCAAGATATTTATAGTCTATTTGTAATTATTTCAGACCTGCATCGATTGAACACTTGGAACGATTGCCTTTGTCAGCTTCTGTTAATCAAAACACCGGTCCTTGGGACAGTTCAAGAAAACCTTTAACTCTGCCACCAAATCTCACACCAAAGTTTTTCCAAAAGTCACCGAGAGAAGCTTTGCGAAGAGTTACCAGTTTACTGATAAGAAAAGGTAAGAAAATTTAATCTCATTTATTCATTGTGCACCAAAATTCGTTTGAAAAAATGTTAAAAAAGATCACAAATCACGAAGAAAAACTCTTTCGTAATGTTTTTTTATGCTCATTTAAAAAAATACAAGCTCCCAAAACCAAATACTACCAAACTCCCTAAATTCATTTTGGTGTTTCGTAGCCATTTATTTCAAGCCAATTAAAATACGCATTTATTTATTTTAAGTGTAAAAGTGTATTCACAATGCAATAAAATTGAATAATATAAAAAATTGATATTCTTTGTACTTATGTACATAGCTTACAGTATAATAAAATACATAATTATTATCTGAATCCATAATATATTAATAAACATACTTTTATAAATCTTCTACTAATATGTAATTATTGTCAGGTTACCATTTTTTCTTCCAAAAGAATATTTCTAAATACATACATCAATTATCCATTAATTCATTTTCTTGAATTCTCTTATAAAATTTTTACACAAGACTTTGTAAAAGTTATACTTAGTAACTAGCAGACATTTAAAGTTTCAACATTCATTTATGTTCTATTATTAGACCACATATTCATCATTTAAGTAAAAGAAGTCGTTCAGCAGGTGCATTAATTCCTGGTACACAGAGACAATTTTCGACTGATTTGTCAATATTTTTGTAGTAGATATCATGCTCGCTGAAGGGTTTAAATATTTAAAACCATCTATTAGATACAATCAGATAAAAAAACTTCTAATACAAATAAAGTGTACTGGTTTCTTCTATTACAAATAAAGTAACTGTTTCACGACTTCCTCAGAACAGATACCTAAAAAACCAGTATGGTACTGGTAAAACCAGTACGAACGGTCACCTTAAGTTATTGGCCACTTGGATGAAAATAATGCATTAACGCCAATTAATAGTTAATCAATATATCAGTTATTATTTAACAGAAGCACCACCAAGGGCACAAAAGGTATTCTACCTATGTATATTTAGTTACGGGGATTTTTGTGAGTTAACAAAGTCGCAGAAGTGTCGCTGTTCATACTATTGAACAAGGCCTAAGTGTCCAATGAGTGTAATGTTTCTCCTGCTCACATTTACAGTGTTTTGTTACAGCATTTTATTAGAGTCCAAATGACGGCCACATATTGAAAAAGTTTCAATTTAAATACGGATTTAAGACATGATTCATCTTTTAGTAAGGCGACCATTCATACTGATTTTACCAGGACAGTACTGGTTTTGGGGTATCTGTCCTGGTAAGTTGTGAGATAAAAACAGTATACTTTTTTATCTAATTGATAATTCTTCGACAAAAATGATGTCTCCTACAAAAATTTGCCAAATTAGTCAAATATTGTTTCCGTTTATCAAAAAATGCACCAGCCGACGGATTTTTTACTTCGATGCACAATATTTAGTGCAGTGATAAAACGAAATTGGAAGTTGAAATGCAATAAAAATGTTTGCCAATCACTTAGTATAATTTTAAAGTGTTGTGTAGAATTCTATACGAGCATTCAAGAAAATGAATTCATTTTTTTATAAATGTGCATCCATGATTCTTTAATATTCGTTTTAAATAATTGAAGTATTTAGAAATATGTTTTTGGAAAAAATGGTCACCTTATCTTAAATAAATTTTTATAATGCTTTAAATACAACGCAACTAAACTGAAATTAAACCCAATTGCTTAATAATATGTATTGATCATCTTTGATTCATTCTCGCCACTGGCCGTACGATTGCACGTTACGACTCACGTGAATCGAGTCGATTGTTTTGCTAGCAAAAGTGAAATTTGAGGTTATGTGTGACGTAAAGTAGCGTGCGCGAACGTATGCAGCTTTGACTACCGACCGCTAGATGGCGCCACCGCCGCGTTTCGTCCATTGCGGCTTCATTGGCGTTGGCGCAAACCGCGACCGCCCAGTTACGCCCGTCGGAGACATGCAGAGTCCTTTTCTCGAATCTTACGACGGCTGAAAGGATCATGAACAGCGAACTTTCAGCGTTTGGCGATATTTGACACCGTGCCGGCAGTTAGACGCCTCTTACTTTTCTAGAACGGTGACTAAGCGGCGTTTCCCGCTAAGGATGTGACATCGACCTTGGTCACCTTGGCGACAATGAGAATCTCACTGCACCCCATACACCACCCGTACTATCGACGACTATTTTTTTTCCTAATGATACATGTACTCAAGTAATTTACAATAACCTCATGGTTACTTTAAAAATATACATATCGTATTAATCCGTATCGTAACCGGTTTATGATATATTCAATGATTTCCATTGTTTTAGTTAAAAAATAATTTAACGACTGATAAACAGTATATCTCAATTAATATTGTCAAAACTAGAATGTCTGCAGTTCATTTTATATTTGCCTTGTTTGATATTAAATTTTCGAACAAATAACTAATTTGTTTGAAATACTAAAATATTAGTTGTATCTAATGTCGTAAATGTTGCTTTGATGTGCCGTCTTGTATTGATTCAAAACTAATTGTTTTTTATCGTGCTTCTCTCTATGAGCAATTTATATTTATTGGATTACAGTGTGGAATTCGGAAGCAATAAAACCTAACCTAGCCTATGAACACACATAAATATAACTGCGAGTTTACCCTTTGAACTCTTTCCTTTTTGATAGACGTTGTTCCTCTTCGGTAAGCTATTGACTATTGAAATCTTTTACATGTACAGCTTTTATTTCAATATATTGCGCAATTACCCAAAAGCGGCACACATCAAAGTTGATATATCTCCGATAGTATTTTATGGATTTCGGTTATAAATTATTGAATGTGTATATATATCCACCATGCACTTTGTTTTTATTATCATTCTCTCTGGTAATATTGCTTCGAAAATAGAATTATCTATATTGGTCGTAGAGAGTTCGTAACCAATACAGGGTAGGCTGTGTCTAATCCTCGTTCAAATGAATTGATCCATCTCTTTCCTGTCGAACGTTATCCTTGTAGCACTAACACAATTATTAATACCTTGATGGAAAGATGTGCTGAAACGATCATTCCATTTGGAAGGCCTACCTAACCAGCCTGACTGACATATATAAAAACAGATCACATTATTTCACTCTATCTTTTCGCATTCGATTTTTTTTCGAAAATTCAGAAATCTTCTAAATTCGAATTATTTTTTTCGTCCAAAAGTCTTAATTAATTTCCAATTCTAAACAAGTTGTATTGAAAATATTCACATACATACGTTACAATAATTTATTTCGTAATTTTATTGTTGCTATTGGTTTTGCAACGTGTGACGCGTTTACTTAGCCCATCGTGTACCACTTAAATTTTGCAATCGTATACGATTTTATATGAAGCAATTAACGTTTTCCAAGTGTTTTAAATAACATAAAATACAATACGTATATGGGGTTCTGGTACAGGGCGTGTCGGACGTAGCGACCCCAGACAGTCTAATATGCTCATTCTGGCATATAAGTTATATTGAATTAGTCGGTATATTTTCGATTATTTCGGATCATCTTCAGTACACAATGCCATTGTATTTTATCGTTCCGTTTAAAATTCACTGTAAATACTATCGATTTCATTGTACATACATACATATAATGTCGCTCGTATATATTATACATATACATATAATGTAGATAAGCAGGGATATTATACATACATATGTCAAACTGATGAATAATTTCATGTACTCATTGTTGTTATTTTAAATTTGACTGATTTATCTAATGTCAATATAAAAAGTCTACACATAAAGGTCAATCACTCCGTCTGAACTGTATAATTGTTTTTCGTTTTATTTATAATGATGAATTCAATGCACTTACATATTTACTATCAATTATTGATTCGTTGGTATTTTTTTTAAATAAGCAATTTCAACGATATATGGTATGTTTTTATCGATTAATAAGAAAATCATTTTTTTTTTAGAATTAGGTACACATCAATCGATATCTTATGTCGCAATCGTGATATACCAACTATGTATGTATGTATGTATACATACATACAGTGGCGGACTGGGACTGAAATCAGTGCATGCCAGGAGTCAAAGGGGGCCCCTACCCAGGGTTAAAAAAATTTGTCCCCCCCCCCATATAACAAAATTTTCTTCTTTCCATCACGCTAAAAATCAAGGGCAAAAAATAAATAAAATTTTCAAAAATGGGAATAAACAAATTTAGGTACAAGAAAAATGGCAAAAGCAAAATAGATCCATAAATTACATTGTATATTTCGTTTTAATCCTTGTCATATAATGCATCATAAAAGAATGCGGCATAAAAGCGGCTTTTACTTTCGGTAGCAAACAATCAGGGACGTCATTTCAGCTTTTTCTTGGGGGGGCAGGCAAAGATTGGTCAAATTGAATTTTATTTCAAAAAATCTTTTTTATATCGGAATAAAAATGGAAAATATAAAATATGAAAAAATTAAGCTTATTTTTGAAAAAATATTATGTAAAAAGTCAAAAAAGCGCCGCAGGCGAAAATTTTTTTCCAAAAATCTTCACATGGTTAACAAAAATCGACCATCAAAATGTATCACTATATCAAAAAATATACGAACATTCGGAAAAATAAACGATACACATCTGTTTTTGAGACAAAATAAAGTAAAGGGGACCTTTCTAACGATTCGCTCCATGGGATGAACAATTTCTAAGAATGTTACTAATGGCATACCACTTAAAAACCAAAATATACTTGCTTCAAAATAATAAAATCTTTTTTTTTCAAAGCACATAGCAGCGATTATTTTATTAGTTACCCAAAAGTAACATATGTACATAAGAAATAAACGCAGCATTCATAGATCCATAGTATCTCAATAATCATTAAATCCATAATATTTTCTAAATTCACACTATTCCTTAATTTAGGGGGGCGAGTGCCCCCCCAAATTACGTCCCTGAAAACAAAAAATGCATAATATTTTCAATTAATGTTAATCGAAAATCAGGATTTTGGGGAGGGGGCCCCTATCCTATGTTTCTATATACATGGATTTGTCTAGATTAGGAATAGATTTAATATTCGGAAACTGTTTAAAATTGTGTATTTAAATCTTACTATATCGTCGAAGTATAATCAAATGTTATTTTGAAAGTATGTATGAAGTAAATTTAAATCGCTGGTTGATGATGAATCGTCCTATCAAAATTGTTTTAAGCAATTCAGTTTATATTATTCAGGGAAATTTGTTTATTCCCATTTTTATTTCAGTAGGTAGTTGTTACATAGGTATTGGTATATGCATAATATTGAGGTTGGAAATGGGCCCGGTAAAAGGGCCCACGCAAATGTTGAAACTTACATTTCGAGCCTAATAAAAAAAGTTAACCGATCCTTGGGCTGTTAAAGCAGGCATTAGTTGTTTGTGTATATCGTAAGAAATTTGTTTTGTTGAAATACCCAAACTATTACACACGTGAAATAGTTAAATTAAAAAGTTATTTAATTTTACTGAGGGCCCATATTTTCTAACGGATAGTGGGGCCCACATGCCATCGGGCATGTACGCTTGTATGGCCAGTCCGCCACTGCATACATACATATTCTTCGCCGAAGTACGTAAGTAGGTAAATAGTAAAAATTTTGATATCAACGTTCTAGGTATATATGTACATACATATATGCTTTCCTTTTAATTTCCTTTTAATCTTGCAAAAAATATAAGCAAATATATTATTTGGCTCATCATACAAAGAATACAACGACAGCCAATTTACTGATAAATTAATTTGAAAAAAATCAATCTTCGCTTTTGATTTACATTTAATAAAAACAGATGGGTGAGTAATGAATTATTTTAATAAGGAAACTATTTACATATATAATTTTTCGGATTTTGAATGAATTAACGCAAAAAAGTTAAAACACAACACAATTGTAAATATCCAGAGTAAGTACTATCGATACCGTTTAAAATTCATAAACGATTTCATAACTTAGTATTTTGATAAATCAAGAAAAAGTGTCCTTCTTAAATGTACACATACATATACAAACAATATACTCCTTTATTAGTATTTAATGGTTGACGAACATCGAGGATAAAAGAGATATAAATACATACATATGTATGTAAGACTTTTGGGTGTGAGTAGGGAGGAGGGAGATTAACGACGCAAACTGGGAATGCAGACTAGTCTCATTCAACAAAAAAGTCGTGAGAACTTGCATGATAATATATGTATGTATGCATATGTGTTATTATAGTAGTCAGTTTGCCCCAATAGATATTTTACTATTGAAACCATATTTAATTTTTTTGAAAAATATAGATTTCAATGAGAGCTAAAATCCAACGTTGTACGTATGTATGTACATTTGCACTATCTTCGATCTGTACTTACATCTTTTCATGAACATTTCAACCAGCATCTTAAAAATTTTCACCTTTTAGGTTGTTAACATTAACCCACACACAAGTCTACTTAAATTATTTTAGAATGAAAGATCCCAGAGACTGCAGTTTTTATGTACATATTCCTTGAAGTATTTATCAATTAATTTGTTTAAGCATTCACATTCCGATTCAAATTTGAATCAATTTCGAAGGGTTCAAGCTCTGTCCTTGCCGTCCTGCCGCGGTACTCCAAATGCCTCAATTGCACCACCGCGTATGAGTGGATAGTTACTAGGTAGGTATTAAAGCTGGAGAAGAGATCTCCAGCAGGATGTTGAACACTTTTATTGTAAAAGTGCGCCCGATGCAAAAGAACCGGTCCACCCACCGACAGAAATAGGTGTAATGACCCTTCGCGGGGGTGATTACCCCCCCAGTTGCGAATCTCCAAATTTAGACACTACCACCACCATCTCTACCACGTGCTCCTCCTATCTCCAACTGCATTGTATCCAACTGTATCCCATGGAAGACTGAGATATCGTGCCCCTCCGCTTGTTGACAGGTCGAAGTGCATATTGTACACATCCATGGAGGGCCGAAAATGTTTTTCGAGGTTCAACTGGTGGCGTGCGTGACCGAATATCCACGCACTTGTCTGCGCAACTTTTCGAATTGATTTTACACATGTGTAAATTTTTGCATATGCATACAAAACTCGACTATGAGTCACTTTTATAAGACTGTTCGTTGTTCACTTCAGTGGTGTAGCCACTGTGTATGCATGTATGTCGCTGGGTAAGCCATGCCATAGACCCACAAGGGACAAGGGACAAGGGAATCTCATTACAATTTCTTTTCGGACATGTCCATTTACAATTTTATATAGGGACATTATTTATACGCAGAATAATTTCATTGTCATTTTTTGAACGAACTTCATATAATTTGATCCATATATATGTACATATATAAATTCAGTCTGGTGAATCTTGAAGGTAAAGAAAAAAAAACAGAATCGTACACGGCACGTGTTTCTTTTTAGATTGTTCTGCACATACCAAAAAAACGCTGGCGTGCTTAGTCTGTGCCGTCGCGATCTTCCCAAAACTCACACCCAGAGGTGTTTTCGGTGACATTTTATCCTTGTATTAACATAGGTTTTACAATGATCGATAACGGTGATTCCCATATTTGAAGAAATGTAGGAGAAACTTAAAAATAATAAAATAACTCGAAATAATAAAATCGTACGTATTAATAATGACATGGACGAGCATGTCCATGCCGTACAATTAAGTGTGTTTGCGTCTTTATATACATTTATTAGAGTTGCAATTGTTAAAAATTATATAATGATTTGTTGAAGATGTATCCAATCATGAATGTATGCTTATCAATATGACTCACATACAAAGTGAATCATATTTTGATTTCGATACAAATTATGAAAAAATTAAGTCGACATTTATGTATAGCGTACTGGATCGATTCTGCATAAAAGCGTAAGAAAATAAAATAAAATCAAAAAAGACGAAAACAATGTTTTTATTTCACGAAGGCGTAATTTATGGATTCTATTGTGAACGCTTTAAATACGTAGGATCTGGTTGTCAGGAAACATAGGCGGTGGAGTAAAATGAAAATCGTTAAGCGAATTAAAACATTATTTATTCAGCGGAGTGCCACAACGATCTGTCCGTCACATGTTACCAACTTTATCATTATTCTAGTTAGAAAACTAAATCCCACATATATGTATGTATGTGTAGGAACTTGCAATGCTTTCAATTATGTGGTCACGAGTTCAATCCCTGACGGTTGTGCTCGCCATACCTTGGATATGTGACTCCAAGATCAATCGTTTTCTATTAGAGTTTACCAATTTATCAGATTTTATTAAAACGGATCCAACAAATTGACAGCCACGTCCTATGTCTCGCAAAATTTGAGTATACGTACAGCATCTTGAATTCGCTGATTTATAAAATGCTGCGAATTTGTCCATATATGTCTCTATGATTGTTAGTCGATGTTAATAATTGGTCTTGAATAATACTTATAATTAGCCATAGATGTCTTTTAAAATAAAATAAATGGGTGTATACCTGTATAAATGAAAATGATAAACAAATAAAATAAATTGATGGATTCGAGGGAGGAAAATAAAACGTTGTGAAATTAAAACATTCATTCATTCATATGTATGTATGTGCAT
Organism: Arctopsyche grandis; assembly: GCF_051622035.1. NCBI lineage: Eukaryota > Metazoa > Arthropoda > Insecta > Trichoptera > Hydropsychidae > Arctopsyche > Arctopsyche grandis. The sequence goes on from NC_135364.1 coordinate 16,252,568, forward strand.
ACATTTATTATTATATGAGGGAGGGTGTTTGCTTTTGTGATATTTCCTTTGAAACCCAATGAGTGTTACACCACTGACTCAGTTTTTAAAGTGCACGCTAAATTTATCAGTCTCGACTTTAATAAAAAGAAAATATTTATTATCCGGTGAGAATTATACATATGTACATACATACATATGTGTACACGGTGATGACGCATATTTTTGCGCGTCGAAATGACCTTTGTGAGTGCGCTTGCAAGTTTTTCAATAGCAACGTTCACTTTCCCATCGCGCTCGGTAATTATATTATTATAAGCTAAAATTGAAATTTAAAACCGGCACGTTACTTTCTTCTCGTCTGTACTTACTTTTCCGGATTAATTTTAAGGTCAATCGTTTCCGTTAGCGGTTAGCGTTTGTAAACGCACACTCAAAGCGTTATGCACGTCCATTAGATTGGTGCTCGTCAACTCGTTGAACATAACCACTCGCCACTGCCTAATTTGATTTTATTATTATTATTGTTGTTGTTGGTGTGAACTAGCATAAGAGCCCATCAAAAATGACTTTTATTAGTACTGTTCAATCTCTATCCCTTCCTGCATCCTCCCCCGCTTCCTCTGCCTTTCGTTTATACACATCTTCAAACACCTTATTCAGGTTTTAAGGTAAAAATTCAAGGATTTGACCGAGTCCAACTTTTCATACAAGTAAACATAGCAATACTAAAAAATAAATATAAAGTTGAATTACATTCGATTGGGTTTCAAAGTAGATTTGATGCGTTTTTTTAGCATGTTCAGTTGCGATGGAATGGAATTCAAAGCATCAGGGTATTATTTGATGAGTGTAAGTATCGTGTTACAAAAGTTCCACCTCAGTTGTCTTATGACTTGGAAAAAACTGATATGCAATTGTAAGAGTGTAACTCGATATGCTTTGAGATTCGTTTAGGATGAGCGATTGTTTTTGAATAGAGTGATGTGTACTACGACGCTTAAATTTATCAATGAAAACCCCAAGCATTTGTAACCTTGTTTTCCATTGTGACTGAAACAAAAATAAAAATCAATTTAAATGACATCAAATATTCGCTTACTTGGCCTATAGCCACAAGTCGGCTCTGCGAAAAAAATCGTATCAGAAACGAGGCTTCCCGAGTTGACCCACATTTAATGATGGTGAATGGTACGGCACTACAATTGAAAATGAAAATTCAAGTTTAAAATGATTGCTTACTCGGTCTTAATCTCAACAGAATATTAAATTTAGTGATAGGGGTGGTACATGTCCACGGCTGGAAACCAAGGGCGTTGTCAGAGAGGGGTGCGAATTTGACGACGGTTTCCTCGAAAGCTCCAAATCACGGTCGTGAGTCATAATTTATTTGGCTGACGTGCTCCAAGTTCTAATCGTGGCTCAGCGTCACACAAATCACTATTTATCCAGATGGTGGAATTGATGGTCCTCTATGTAAGCTTTGGGAATCTGTCTTTTGGAGCTTCGCACCATATTTTTATTTCAAGTCAAGTGTAGGTGCTTATTTGTGGAGATAATCTTCACATTTTCAGGTAACCGTATTGAATTTTTTATACTTCTAGTGTATTTGTGTTCAATTTTTCCATTAAATTCACCGTTGTACACAAAATTTACCCAGACAATCACCCAAAATCATGTGTAGCGTGAAAGCGTCCACTGATCTCACGATTGTTTTGTTCGGTATAAATACTTGATGTACTTATTCTGCCCTGTCAAAACATAAAAAAACAGTTAATTGCTATTAATATCATGTCTGTAGCTTGGTTCTATGAGAGCCAGTGTTAGATTTTGCTTTCTATGTGAAAACCTTTGAGAGTTTTCGGAAAAGAAGAAGTATATAATATGTTCATATACACTCTAAATTTGAAATGCTAAATCAAATACTTCACATTGCTGATTTCTCTGAACATTAATATAGATACATATGTTCATATCAGTGGCGTGCCGTGACTTTTAAGACAGAGGACTAGATATGGACAAATAAATAAATTCAAAATTTTTGAATTATACATACGTACATACATAATTATCCGTCTTGAAGAAAACAGTGATTTGTCGAAAAATCGATCGATTTATTATTAATTTGCTATGAGGGAATAATTTCGCGAGCCGAGTCTCTTGCCATATTTTTACTCATAAAGTTGTGTAAAGATGTGTTATTTTAACAAAAAATAATAGTTCAGAATGATGTTGGATAGACACAAACCAGAATATATTTTTAATGAAACTTCTATAAATGCTTGAAGAGACGAGTAAATGTTTTGTCGTCGACAAAACGCCCGTACATTACAATTCGCCAGTGTCGCTAAGTGAACAGAATTGAGACAGCGAGTCCGTGCAAGCGAGTGACGTACGGACCATACCATAACAATCCACTACCTAAGGTAGGGCCGAATCCGGTTTCTGAACTTCGCTAATACGAGTGAACAATATCAATATGAACAATAACTTAAATTTATTGTAATTGAATTGTTGATATTTTTAAATTTTAGGTAAAAGATTTAAGGGGACTAGCCTTAAATTAGCCAATGACGGCACGCCACTGGTTCTTATGTAGTAGATATGTTGATATCAGCCCTTTTAGAAATGAGCCGCAGATAATATATTGTAATTTGTTGGTGCGATAGTAATCACCCCGGAAACACGTTAAAACATTTCATAAGATAATTTGTTCTAATCGTGAATCATTCGCTCCCGTTTGAAAGTAGAACAATACTATCTATGTATGTAACTTGATCTGTTCTGCCTTCATCGATTAACAATCTGATTTATCACAATACACATACATATTTATAGAAATGCTACAATCAGACAGATTGTTGCTTAGTCTGATATGTATATGCATGTAGAAATACAACGTTGTATACATTCCAACAAAAAGCATTGTTCGACCCGAATCAATAGAGGTTTTGAACGTTTATTCTGAATATGTTTGACAGACTTGTCATCGACAAAGATTGATTGATTGTAAACGAAACGAGTTGCGACGTAGAAAATGTGTAACACATTTATGTACCATGCGGAAAAGTCAAAACAGTGATTGCTGATGAACAGAGAGCACTACATATGTGCTTATCACCTGACTCGCCGTACACACTACCGTAATCGCACATCCCTTTTCACAGTCGAAAACTTTGTTACGTCAATTTAGTCAACGTCAAAGCTTTCAACCTTAGTATGCCTACCGGCTTTTATAATTTTAGACGAATCGTCTATTTATACCTCGACATTTAAGCAAAAGTTTGCATGCCGCTGTAGTGGGACGCGAGATGAAATCCACCTGTTCTTAATTTTCACTGCCTCTCTTGAAATACAGATCAACAATTTCAACAACTCATTAAAAATTCACAATAGTATGAATTCAATTTTACTCTCGTATGTCATCGGTGACTACTGACAAAATTTCGCTTTTGTTAGAATTGGAAACATTTGGTTCGGCACCCTAATGCATCAAGATGATCTTCCTCAAATTAGAACATCTCGCATTTTCACAACTCATCTTAAATTTGTGTGTTTAACTGTGTCACGGTCGTCATTTATTTTTATATATGTATGTTCGTTTGGTTTTTCTGATATTGCCAAATAATTTTACCAGTTGTTTTCTTGCAAGTTTTGTTTTGGAATGAATGGAGCGTAGGATTTGCAATTATTTCGTAGAGTGCTGCTCTAAATTAGCGCGACATTTCAAATTGATTACCCACATTTTTTTATCTGTCTCGCTAGCTGCAGGTAGATTATATATGTATATGTATAGCTATAGTTTATTCTGCTTAAATATAATCAGTATCTTCTGTCCACTCGATAAATGTAGGTACATATATATAACTTGTGTTTGATAAAAAGTGATGAGATAAATGTATTTTATTATGTGAAGATAAGATTGTGAGTCTATCTAGGTAGGATTGTGAGTGGCAAAAGTGCAAAACGAGGATGAAATACAAACCTTTGGTCGATTTTCTAGAACTATTTATCATATTTATATGGACAAATATTTATTAATTTCAAATAACATTTGATCACAAACATGTAAAATCTGATTTAAATCAGACAACAGTACGGAGAGTAAAACTTTGCCTAATGGCGAAAAATCATCGAAGGAGGACATGAATTTTAAAGTTCTTCGAAACTCCGTTTCTTAAAATCTATCAATATATACATAATAAATATATTATATATTGCTTTGTAGTAGTTCGTCCTACCTTACGATTAAATATTATATGTACATATGTACATATAATACAATATAAACGTCTACTATTTAAAAATGCAATACTCTTATGAACGTGTTATTTTACCTACATATGTATGTACATATATACGCTGACAGTTCTTTATTTCACTGCCCTGTCCATTAGATTTATTTATATTCTAAAATTGCCCTTCGATGCTAAAATACTAACAATAGATTATCTAATGAATTTTAAATTATTATTTATTATTTAACACTTATTTAACGGTTATTTTTTACTTTAATTTTTAATACTTTTATAAAGATTGGTTTTTTATCTGATTTTTTTTTATCCAAACATACTATGTAATTCGAACTCTAAATATCTATTAAATTTCAATGATGTGTAATAAATATGATTGTTTAAAAAAAAATGATAAATACATAAATGATGATTATCCTAAATGCTATAAACTTATAACGCATTTTTTTAAATTATGTATAAACGATTCTTTATATGAGCCTTTATATTTGAAAGTGGCGATAGTCCAATTTTCAGTTCCAAAAACGCTATTTCTGTTTGACTTAATTCTCAAATTGTAATTTATCATATATTTTAAGTCGATATGTCCAGAATCTTGGAAAAGCAGAATAAACGTATTACAGGCCACCAATATTTTTAAATATTGTAAAACGCAAAAAATTATATTTAATGTTTAGTGAAATATTTCTCGAAATGAAAAAAATCGGACTTGATCAAATGCTGATTCGACTAAAGCAAAATTATTCATCGTAGGGTACTGTTCAGTAAGTGCCGATTATATACATAGAACACAATCAGGTATCAAATCTGATATTTGATAATGTATGTATGTACATATTATGAAACATGTATGATACATATGTATGTATATGAAAACTTTCACTAAATTCGTTATTTTTGTAGAAGCATTGAACCTTTTGGAACGGGCCACGTTCTGATTGCATCTTATATAATTGTACGTTTGATTTACACTGCATATTTGGAGCAAGTGTAGCAGTTGGCGTACCGGTCATCAGACATGTCTGGTTTAGGACTCGACAGCCTAAAAGCAGCTGTGGAAAAGGAGAACATTATGGCGAGTGCGCTGTGGTTTGTCCGTGACCGAGTGAGTGCGCGCGGGCCTATCTCCGCATCTGGGTCAGACACCGTTTGCTCTGAGCCTGATTACCACCTTACCACCTGAGCAGGTCTCCAAAAATGCCTCGGGCCTGCCTAATTCAATATATTCTAAGACAAAAATCCGTCAACTAGTTTTTTCCTGGTATGATTCAACTGTTTGTTCCAGATTGTACAACCTTATAGTGGAATGGACAGGAAATATAGATAAAAATTGACCTTGCTATCTAGCTTCCGTTTTAACTACTTAGCTAAAATCAAAATTTTCCCTTTGTATGATTCGAATTAGTTCAATTGTTTGTACAGATTTCGCTTAATCTGAACACGTCCGTTTTCTTGTTTTATCTACATATACCTACGAGAGCACGATTTTAGATTACCATGTATCGTGATTGCACGGTTTGCACTTTATCATAATTCCTGATTAAACATTTTGACTGCACAATTATGTACGTATGTATATGTAGAGTTGCCCATTTACCACTTGAATAAACTTTGTTATAAATCTCGTTTGTTTGCATATACATACATAATTTTATCAGTAAGCTAGACAACAATGCACAGTCGGTTTTGACAGATTATAAAATCAGTCTGTAATATTAATAAGCATTGTGTGAAAGATGGCTGAATCATTTTGTCCGACACAATCTCTGTTTTACATATTTTCAAGACTGCCAAATTAGGCCATCAATCCAATCGAACAACCCCAATTAATTTGCAGCATAAGAATTTGAATTGAATCAGTTGAATAGTGGGCTCCTCGCAACAGTGTGAATTAATAAATCCTCAAGCAAAATAAGACCAAAAGTTCGTTTCTGTATATGTATGATGAGAGATTATTCAATTCTCATAATACATGTGCATTTCAAGCTCCATACTCCACGATGTGTGAAAAACTGTGCAATATAATAATAATGATAAAGGCGAAGTAGAGTGCGTCGTCAGACATTTGAAGACTGCCTAATTAATTTTAACCAATTACGGAATTTTCGTTTTAACTAATTCTTGTTTACACACACACATACATTCTCTCTTCAGAATCTCGTTAGCATTGTTGGCACGATATGTGTTGGAGACAACACAAATCACTGAAATTTGTGCAAAAGTGCCACCTGTGCGGTTCCGTCTCTATAACCGATACAGCCTGGCCTCTGGTCAAAAGGTCGTATGTCTCTGGCACATTATACTGATTGTGAGGTGGTTTAGGTGAGTGGCCGCCAACCGGTTGGTCCACGGCCCCGCGTACCTCCCTATAAGGAATTCAACCAGCGCACATCTCGAATCTAATGCACAAACTCACCAGCGGCCTTGCTCTCACCCGCCTCTTGCTCCCAAAACCTCAAAAAAATAGATAAAGTAAAAATGAAGCGAGCACTAACGGAATTGTCGGTTTTTTCCGATAGGATTAATTTTGATCCTTTCTTCGCTCCCTGCTCGTCCACTGGCTTGGTATTCGATGACTTCATAGTTAGTTGCCTTGTATGAGAAAATGCTGACGTTAGTTCGGTGTGAGACAGAGTTTACTCCATGTGTTCGAAGTGACGTGTAAATGACGCAGACGTGGTGCTCTCGCACGTACAAGAATCGTCTATGAACTTCTACATATCTTGTACGCATCTGTGATTCTTGTTCCGTACAAGCTTTTTAATCAAAATATTTTGCAACATCTCATAATCATTTAATTCCGGGCTGTATGAAAGATGTTTCTCGTTCACATCTTTCATGGGGAAAGAATCTACGTAAACAAAAGTACATTTTTTCTTCTTCAGTTTTAATTGTTCCTAAATTAGGAGTTTTATTCGTTTTTGTTTTTTCGAAATTTTTAATGACCTATGACAAATAATTTGTCCCATTTTTTTATTGGTTCATTCATGAAACAGCAAACTACTAAGTTTATATGCAGGATGTGGACTCCGCATCTAACTTTTACTTTATTCTTCCACTCGGCTCCGACTTGAACGCAAAGAATAAAACAATAGTAATAAATATAATAGCGATTTTCAAACTATTAAAAATTTAAAGGAAATAAAAAAATCACTGTAAATTGACACGTAACCCAATTTATTGAATTATTGGTAATGAAATTAGTATAAATAAAAAGTAAATACATTCATAGTGTATGTGTATGAATTTCATACACAAACAAATCAATTTAATAAAAAAATAATACATAGTAAAAATGAAAATAAAAAAAGTATGAGACGGAAGAAACAATCGGTTTTGGCCACAACAAATCTAAATACGTGCAATTTAACGGTTTTATTTATAGTGTAATTTAAATTTATGATATTTATGAAGAAATTATTAAATTTAAATTTATTAGTGAATTTACATACTTTAGTATTAGTATAATATTATGGTATGTGAAGACATGTCGACACATGCCGTAATACTATTAATTAAAGAAAATAATAAAAACGAATCGGAGTCGGTTGATTTTTTACGACTCCGACTCCGACTCCACAGCCCCAGTTATATGTATGTAATAAGCCCATACTGAGATACATATCTATTATTCAGAATTGAAAAATTCTCCTGAAATAAAAAAATGAGTGATTATAATTATAATTAGCTTGACAGTGTTTAAATTTTTACACTCATTTTTACAGTATTTTAAGTATTTCGAAGCATTTTCCAGTATTTGAGCAAAAAAATAAGTAACTATTCATCCATAGGTCATAATTTTGCTGTTAAATGTTAAATGTATGTATTTTAATTTCCCATACCAATTTTTGTCTTGAATTATTTTCTCCCACTGGGTCTTCTGCTATTCAATTCGTTCGACTACAATCATTGAAATGAAACAATCAAACAGTTATCATCGCTGACACACTAACAATTTCACTATTTGTTTTCCGAAAAAATACCGGCTTAAATGAATCGAATACAGGTTTTACCTTTCGATTTTGTAATATAAATCAAACAAAAACACTAAAGGAGTGTACCCAAGAATTATACATACTTGGCTAAATTATCAATTTTGTTTATTCCTGTGCTTCTTCCTCGTGCCCTTAGTCTTAGGCAAAGAACGGAAGCATATATTTGCACTGCTTCTAGCGAATAACACTCATTTTCGTTATAAATGATAATATTTTACCAGACATTCGCTTTTGCATATTACATAAATCCTTCGAAACCAGCTTTCGAAGCAGAACAACAGTATTAACATCTAGGACTGGTTTGAAATTGGAAGTTTGCAATGCGGATCGATACAGACATTACTCTATTTGCAACCGGCTGGCTGGACTCCCCATCAACTGTCCTCCATAAAAAGTAGTATTCGGTGCTGAGTGTTGAGTGTGTGGCCAAACGGGTTTGCACGGCTGCTTCTGCTGCATCCGGCCGCGACCTTGGATCGTGCGATTGTCTGTAGCCATATCCAACTCATCTCCAACTCTTCGCAAACAAACCACCTCTAAATTTAGCTGTTATGGACTTGAATTTGCACCTATCAAATAAAAAATAATAGTCCCAAATGAATGCAACCAATTTTCCTCAATTATCATAAATTGATAGCAAAATGACCTGTTTCAATAAATGTGGCTTGCTAAACGCATTATCTGACTCGGCTAACTGAATTATTGGATTTGATCAAACCCAAGCAGACTATGAGCTCGAGCCAATTAAAGGTGGTTTATTTGCAAATGAAGAAAATGTAATTTTGTGTTAGAGCACTGACTGATCACTGCGTATAGTGCATATACGCACACGCATCGTACAACCCATACTAAAAGATAATTTAGAGTATAACTAGCTTTAGTCTACTCTAGACATTCACTGCAGAGTCAATGCATGAACTAAACTACTAATATTCTGTCTGTACCGGGGTCGCACTTCAATAGTCATTAAATATGTATGTAAGTGAACATCTGAAACTCCTGTACTTTTGTACTCCTGTACGTAATTAAAAGTAATTTCCCCCCAATAAATTCTTATCTCTTAATCACTATTGCATTTTATCACACACCTTGACTTGTCGTATTTGTCTATAGATTACTGTTTCTTTCCTATAGGACATTCGTTGAGATCAGTAAACCAGTCTATGGCTACAAACTCTGGTGACGGCTTTCCGTAACCCTATTTCAAACCTCAAGACCGCACGCGAACAATGAATGCAAGAACAATTGTAACGATATAAACTTGTCTTGCAAGTCTCAACCTGACCCACGATATGCATACGTTTGTATGTTTGTAAGTTCAGGTATAGGGTATCCCACCAGATAACCCTTTTCGCGCAACGAACTCGAGTTCATTCGATACCGCAATAGCGAATATGTATGTATGTATCAGAAAGTCGTTAAAATTTCTTTCAAATTTTAAAGATCGCGATGGCACATTTGACAAAATGCATGCTTCTCGGTTTCGATGGACGCGTTCCACGGCGGCACCTAAAACCCACGTCACCTCTGAAATATTCAAAATGTCAAAAATAGCCGCGGCAAGCGCCTATTTTCGGACTACGGAATAACATTTTCAACCAGCGCTGTTTTGTATATACGATTTTCTCGTGCAAGTCACTCGTTCCAATTTTCCACATTTCCAGCGCTCGAAATACATTCTAAGTGGTCTAAAGTTTAATTCGATACCGATTCGCGAGTTCAACGTCTTAATTATTTTTATGGTGTCTTTCCGTTGTGTGAAAAGAAATCGAAATTGGTCATTATTCCCATACAAGTCTAATCAAATTGAACGTTTCAGAATCAGTAAATTATAATGCGAATTTACAGTATTCCAATATTCCGTTTGAATTTATTATTGCATTGATTGAATGGTATTGTAACTCTATACTAATTCTCTAATATAAAATGATAGAAGTACATATGAGTCGTTACATTCCAAAATTCTTTTAATTCGTTATGTCCAGAATCTCGGAAAATCAGAATAAACGTAATACAGGCTACCAGTATTTCTAAATATTGTTAAATTATTATATTTAATGTTTTGCAAAATATTTCTCAATGACTGAAATGAAATGAAATGAAGGAAACTGGACTTATGCTACTTTCAAATATAGCAGCTCATATATTAACTTTAAAACGAAATACAAAACAACCTAATGGAAACAAAGTCTGTCACAAAGCCAGGCCTTTTTCATCAATCACAAAAAAAAACAAACAATATAACGATTCCTATATAAATTGAATAAAGGAGAGAAATTCTAAAATTAGATATGTTTTACTGAACAGTTTTGTTATATTCATGGAAAAGGTAATAATAATTAGCAAAATAATGATAAGTAAAAATAAACTCAACGTTTTTGGAAATAAGCCCTTTGACAATAGAGCTATAATATCCGCCCTTTGACAATAGAGCTGATAAACCCATAGATTGAATCTATCCAAGAGATAAAATAAATAAGAATAATTTATCGAACAAAATATGTATGTATATATGTACATACAATATACAGATCCATGGTCTGAGGTCATAATTGTTGAACGTGTATTTCCAGTGAGAATTCATGTCAGAACTGAGTTTAACTTGATATAATATGATACACCTTTATTTTTGTTAAACAATTGGTAGATATCACAAAGTCTGTTAAATTTCGGTTGGAACTAATCTGACAGGTTAATTCAGAGTTGATTAGATTGGTTAATTGTTTGAAATAAAAATATCATCGCGTTTTAGTTCAATTGTGCTAAAATCATCTGTCAATTAACACTCGCAGACACTGAATTATCTTTCCATATATTGATAATAAAACTCATTATATTCAAGTTTATGAACCAAAACGTTGCCTTTACAATTATTCTGAGTCATGAACGAATTTAATTTTAGAAAGCATTTCATATACATACACCAAACCATTGTCCCTCCCTTCTTTCATTACAGTTTTCTCAATTAGGCTATTTACTGTTTTTCATCAACACAAAACAACTAATTCCTTATAATACCTGATTGTTAATATAAAGTTTAATAGAGTTTTAGACTTTTAGACACATTAAAAAATGTATTCCCTGGTTTAGGGAATTTATCTTTTTTGTAACGAATGATCACTCTCTGGAATAGACGTCTTAGGGATACATTAAACTTTGCATATAAAAATTCAAATTCCCAGAATTCTGAGGATTGATCAGTTTAAAATTCGTCTACAAAATCACTATATAAGCATATATGAACCTCTTAAAATTAATCCATAAAACATTTTATATTCAATTTAGCCTTACGTCTTCAACTTTGATATTTTACTTCCTTAGGATATTTTATTTCCAAATCAACGAGTTTTATAAGTTGTATGTTGAATATGACTACTTCAAAATTCCATTGTGTTAATATTCCGTTGGCAAAAAGATGGAGTAGAGAAGCACTTCCGCCCGCGCCAAACTTTAAATTTGTCCCAAGTGACGCCACAACGTGTTCACAATTTATTACCAAAAATTAATTTAGATACATATATATTATATGTATGTTTGTCCTGAAATTCACACTTTCGCTCTCCGATAAGGCTGGTCGTCGTTCACATAGAAGTGAGAATCTCAATGCCTTTTTTTATTCGTTCTCTTTAGCGCAAAATTTTATCGCGAAGAATCACGAACAAATATTATTTCGGCTTATCGTCGATAATAACATTTTCTCGTGTGAATCACCTAGTAAGTATCACTACCCACCGTTTGCGCGAATTCGTATTTTTAACCAATAGCTATATTGTTCCGATCGATTCCAGTGTCTCCATTGTCTCGATGGTTTCCTCCGATGAATAAGCAGACGTTTAATTGGAAGCGGGTGTTTGGTGACGCGACCGAACAATCGAACGTTTGTTGCTGCTTTCTTGGGACAGGACGAACGACCATTTTGAAAACATACTAACCGATTTCCGCCATCCAAGAATAAATAACTCATCGAAGACGCGACGTAAATGTTTAACAACGGCTTTTTATCGCATATAAAAAAGTCGTCGGCGTGATTCGAATAATAAATTACGACCGTTCTGTTTTCAAGCGCACGCCACGCCACACACCTCGTAGAAAGCCTCTTTTACATTCCTTAAAAAGTCGCCAGTAGCGTTTCATTTGCCAAATTAATATTTTAATTATATCCTTCTTTGATTAGTATTAACTATTGTGGTGACTTTGTTACAGGTAATGGCAGCAAAGATCCGGGAAAGAAGGAAAAACAGGCCGTGTCTCCAGCAGCTCGCTCAGCGAATGGTGAGAATTTTTTCAATACATATGTACCTAGAAAGTAGAATTTATATTATATTATATTAGCCAACAGTATGGCTCAGTGGTAGCGTGTATGTTTAGCACCAAGTGATTATTGGGTTCGATCCCGCTATACTGCTGGATATTTGTAGACTTGGATATTTGTGACTCCAAGTCGATTGTTTCTTATCAGAGTTTGCCAATTTTATCTGATCATTGTTGAAACGGTTCCTCAAAATTGGCAAAAAAATCATCCTACCTGCTGTCACAAACCTTCTGTATTTAATGTAAAAAGTATGTACAAATCCAAAATCCATAGATGTCTCAATGGATTAATTAATTAATTGTTAATTTAGTGAATTATGTAATAAAAATGCTGCATTGTTTGTGATTATTTGTCTAAGAAGGCGCATTGGGGTTTCCAGATACAAGTCCTGTGTTGAGCTCGATCTTATAGAATTTATTCGGAAGTATTTCTGTAGTACTGCTGGTCAGATTTAGATATTTGTGACTCTTAGTCGATCGTTTCCTGTCAGAGTTTCCCAAATTATCTGATTTCCTCATCAGATTGGCAAAACCATCCTACCCACTATATCATCTTTTATAATCTATACATTTTAATTTAATATTATAGGTCTCGCTCAGGGGCAAGCCGTAATGGCATCATGGGATTTTGAAAAATATAATATAAATTAACTTTGAGCTCACGGGAAAATCTATTTAAAATATCATATACTTTGATCAAATTTAGCCTTCAGTTTTATCCCTGTATTCTACTGAAATGTTGCACTAAACTACCACTTTTTTCATTTAGTTCGTTTTATGACCTTTTGGTTTATTATTTTATTCGTGCAATTAAAAACATATAAAAGAAAAAGGCTCCGTCATACGAACTGCGAAATTCTTTTTTGTGGCAGTAATTCCATGACATATTAAAAAAAATCATTTGTTTAATTTTACCATGAATATTAAAAGTGCTTGATATACAGTTACAGAGGCAACTGGTGCAGATATGTACATATAGCACATATGTATGTATCTCGAGAATTGTTAATCCTAGTGTCGCCAAGCTCACAGAATTTTATACCGTATTCCTTCCCACATCTTATTGTTATATTTCTTGTTAAAAAGGTCTCATATATAGTGATTGTATGTACAAATCTTTACATTTACAAAGATTTACAGTTTCTTAAAGCAACAACTTTCGCCCTTACGCATGTCTGATTGAACTCTTTATACGAAAAATAGCACGTTATTGCGTACGTCGACCTTTAGTACCAACTCTTTTTGAGACGTACAATATATTTTTCAAATCCATGAATATTCCTTTTTCACACACATGACCTTGATATCTCCTATGTTACGCAAGTGTGAAAAACCCTCACATGAGGTAACTCGCCCTTATATATGTATGAACACACGCATTGTATAATATACTTTAAGGATAATACCCATCGATCGCCGAGTTTGCTCAACTTAATTCCACTATTTGTATACTAGCATAAATCGTAAAAATAAAGAGTGGAAGTCGCTCATAAACTGGCTGTGTCTGCCTGTTGACACTTCCCAGCCGCAAACTTAAAGTTCCCATTGTCTTTGTCTTCCCTCGCGTTTATTTTTCGGCTGGCAATCGATAAATGTACCGTGTTCCGAATATATCCGCTCATTGAATCTTCAGAGGCGCAGTTCGTCACCTTTTGCATTATTAAAGTGGATTTAATTAAAGGTAAACTCGCGAGCGACTTTAATTCATGGGAAATTGGGGTTGTTTTAGCGTGAAAAACGGTGTCGACGCGCTGCGTTGCGGGGGAGGCTGGGCTTTCGAGATTGAATGGTGCAGGAATGAGGTGAGGTGGAGAAAGGGGGGTCGCGGGTCGGCGGCCGCCGGAGGCTGCGATCAATAGCAACGGGGGGAGGTTCGAGGGGGTGGAGCACCCACCCCCGGAGGCGCCACGTGCGCGGCACACCCCCTGACCTTCAACGGGGACGAACTGCACCAGAGAGACGAACCCACACGTGACACACTCTCCTTGGCCAGACCGTTCCCTGTTCAAGTTCAGGGGTCAATTTTCAAAACGTGAATCAATTTTACTAATTTTAAACGGGTCGTTTAGTCGAAGAGTGGACGCCAAATTTCATATGTAAACAAAGATTTAATTATGGGCAGAGTTGCTACTAGTGATCGAATAGTAAACAATAGAGAGGAATAGTAGGTCGAATTAAAATAGATTCGTATTAACAGATTTGAGAACTTTACAAGTGATGGGACTGCGTTTTTGAACTATTGGGTGCCATTTAAGTTGAGGTAACTTTATTTTGATTTTCAATTCGATTTTTTTTTTGGAGGTTTGTTTTTCGAATTGGCAACACTTTTTCCATGGAAAACCAATTTGACAGCTGATTTGTCCTCACTTTGGTTTTCCATTACATTGTTACACCATGAATAGACCGTGCGACTTGCGAGCGACTTGGTTGAGGGCGACCAGACCAATGCATTCAGGTAGATGGGACATGCCACACCCGTCAACTTATTTGTCGCACACATTTCCATACATTTTTTCGTGTCGCGCAACTAGTCGGCCGACAAAGTTGCACTGTGCGGCCCGGCCCTTAGGCCCCAAACGCACTTGCGATTTTCTGTTGCGTGACAACTATCGCACAAAAATATTACGGTGCACACATTTGCGACTAAACGGTCGCAACTTTTATCAGTTTCAAAATGGATTTTACAGAAACGTATTGTGTTGTGGCTCTGTTATTGCGAAGAAAATTTTTGTTGTTGAAAGGAATTTTTCAAATCAATGGTTCGACACTCTCTCTTCGTTACGTACTGAAGTGCAACTAAGCTGCAGCAAATGCGCACTGATTCATACTTGTCCAAATGACGCATTTTATTTTGTGGCAATCACGGTGCTCGTAGAGGCCAGTTGCATCTTTTTGGTCGCATGTGCGTGCGTGCGGTCGTACTTAAACCTGTGTGTTCTATTTTTGCGACTAAATGATCGCGCGACAAAAAATGGCAAGTGTGTTTGGGGCTTTACGCCAGAACAACGCTTGTAAATTGTGTAAATTATTTCGAATTTCGGGGTCAGTTCGCGAAACTTACCGTGGGCTACGTCCATTTTACGGTCGTGAATTGGTCTCCAAGATCGTGTGATTTGACACCTTTGGATTATTTTCTGTGCGGATATGTTAAGTCGTTAGTCTACGCTAGCGGTTCCCAACTTGATTTTGGCTTGCACTCGGCCAAAACTTGTCTGAACCTGCGTTGCTGCATAGTATGAATAGAAACTGTTGTTAACGTGAGCTGCTGTGCTGTCCTGTAGCCGTGAGAACTGCTAGACAGTATGAATAATCGGCTAAAATCATAATCATCAAAATCGATTGTTCAATTTATAGAAATATAAGACGTGGTGTCGATCCTTATTTAAATTTTACCGTTCATAGTCGACTGCCTTAAATTTAAGTATAAATATATGATGTTTACAACCAAACTTAAAACATCGAAAACGCCAAATGTGAAGCTTTAATATATGTATTTAAAATGTGCAATTTGATTCCGTTGATCGACGATGACGCATAGGGGTGGGCGCCCGTTGTGCTAATTATAGGGATGTCCCCCAAGGCGATGTGTAAATTCCACGAAAAGCAATTGATAGAATATGTAATTCGTGGAATTTTATATATACATATTCATTTTGAAAATAACATAATTTCTCATTAATTTTTATCATTTCTAGTTAAATATGTATGTATGTACTTGTGTGCAATTCAAAATATTATATTTATGCTTATTCATACAAACCAAACTCATCTATGTAACTTTAATTAGGTTTATCTCGACAGATTAACATGTATATTTTTTTTCACTGAAAATATTAATATTGTACATTATTAGATGTCAAAATATGTCTTATTTGAATATATAAATCAAATATATATTTGATATCGATGGATCAAAATGACATCACTTTTCAATTTTTCAGTACCAATCCTAAATATGTATATGTAACTATAGAAATCGTATTGTATCAATTCTGTAGTTATTTTGAATAGAAAATATTCGTAACCGAAGAAGCGTGCAGTGAAAATGTCAATTTTGTATGTTTTAAGCCTGCACATGAAAAATATTGAATGTTTATTTTAGATATCGCACACTGATAGAAAACGCCATAGGGATATTTATTTGACAACAGTGTCGGAATTTTTTTAACGACTTTAAAAACCAACTCCCGTTAGAACTCACACTGTGTCTACAGATGTCTTCACACTTCCAAGACACAGAACCCTCTATTTGAAAACACATTAAATTCAACTACCAACATGGGATGTTTGGCTAATTATGATCTGTGTAAACTGTTAACTACCCTCTCCCTAATAACCTAGTAAGCTTACCCAGACTCTTACATGTTACAAGCCCCGTTCATTGAGGGGCGTAAAACATACGAATTGACGATACGATTCATCAACAATAAATACCCAACAGAGGCAAACCGCTTCAATTTCTAGCTTGCACTTAAGATTAATTTATCGATTTTAAAATGCCTCTCACAAAACCCCGTGACGCACTATCATATTTGAATGCCAAGCAATGGTATATGTATGTATGTTGAGAAGTGTATGCATGCATGTGCGGTGAGCAGTGGTCGAGCGTATCTTATCGGATTTCCGAGAGCCGTTATCGTAGCCACAGCACCGCATTTGATTGTCTGCAATAACTTAATGACATTTTTCATGTTTCCACAGGCGAGGAGACGACTCAGAAGCAACGTAAGGGTTTCTTCAAGAGTTTCTGGAAGAGGTCTCGCCATTATTCCCTGGAACATCCGTGAGGAATAATCTTCGGGCTGTCGTGCTGTGCGGCAGAAGCTCACCAGCTGCACTGAACTTTGGCCAATTGTCAGAGAAAAAGACGTTCCCGTAATAAATTTAGGACTTAACTCTTCTAAATTTACCGTAGAAACTGAGAGCGTCTTGAAACTCTTCACATCCGATGAGTTTTGGGTGAACTGGAAAAATTTTGCCCAACCTGATCCGGTCGATTGTTTATTTATCTTACATTATATAATTATTGGGGTTTTTTCTTGGACGTGTACACAATCGACTGTGACTTTTGTAATTAAATTTTGTTTTTATACACAATATTGTAAAAATATTAATTGTTTAAGATGCGTGGATGTGTGAAAGGATGTATTGAGTTGTGTGAAAAATAATGTTTAGATTTATATATATATATATATATATATATATATATATATATATATATATATATATATATATATATATATATATATATATATATATATATATATATATATATAAATATATATATAAATATAAATATATATATATATATATATATATATATATATATATATATATATATATATATATATATATATAAAGTAACACTTGCAATATTTATGCAAAAACATTGTATTCATTATTAATTTTAATGATCCCGTTCGTATTTGACGGGCTTTGAATAAAACGTTGTTTCTTTTCATTACTACTACTACTACTACTACTACTACTCTACTACAATTTTGTATTTCTACATATGTACATTCAAGAATATAAAACGTTTCATACTGAAGGAAATAAAATTGATATGAATAGTTTAGGAGTAAGCACGTGGAGGATTATATTTATATAACATCGAATAATCTGCAAAATGAAATTAGTTTAAAAAATAAAACTGCTTTAGCGGTGAATTTTTAGATGTACGGTAACATACAGGAGTATATCCGTTACGGTCAACGCGACTGTGCGCGGTGAATGTGAATATATTTTTACCAAAAAGTTTTTCAGATTATATTACAATTTGGCACAGCCCTTGTGAATATTCTTGCGTAAAAAGTTAACACGTTGACCGCCCACACGAGCCGACCGCAATATATATCAAATATAATAATTACATAAAAAATTGAACAGTTTCATAGCTTCAATCCTGCACTTGTAAGATTAATTCGAGTAGTTTTGAACGTTGCACCCTAATTGCAAATGTAACTAAATAAATTGAGCTTTCGAATGGTTTTTCGTCAAAATTGTATAATATATGTATTCCAAATCCGATTGCAACAAACGTGAGCGGGATTTTTTTACAAAACGATGCGCTTCGGACGATGGCTATCGAACCGTTTCAACCACGAGTGTGTTCCTCTAAAAATACTTTCTTTCCGTTAATGAGATAAAAGGACCAGTGCAGGATAAATATATAATGTTCTTCATTTTTAAAACGTAGTCGAAACAATCAGAGCAACGTCCATTTTCCTCTCGATCCAAAAGTCTACACGGAATCAATCGTAAAAAGACCGCGTTCAATAAATAATAAACATAAAATAGCACGTCACATTTTCTATGTTTATATTGACAAAATTTAAAGGGAGCAATCGCGAATGTTCTGTTTTGTTTTAGTCGTCAATGTTGAACTAACCATTATAAACAATGTAAATAACTTTTAATATTATATTTATGCATTGCATACAGGAAGGACCTTTTACGAAAAAAAAAATACAATTGTAATGTACTAAAATTAATTTTACTTTGTTTATATTTATTAACACGAGGCGTTTGTTCTAAAAATCATAGTGAATAATAAATTTAATTAAAAAGAAAAAAGTTAAAATGTTAATCAATTTTTTGCATATTAGCTGAAAATGGAAATATTTTCTTACCTACCTACTATTGGATATCTTTGTTTATTTTACAGCAATGTAACTAATTATATTTTAAACTTTAGATTATATATATATTATATATACTTGAAGTGTATGTACTTGTGTTAATCCGTCATGTAAAATGTAGATTTTTCATACGCACACATGTATGCCGGTGGTGTATTTGTGTACATGTGCGTGTATATATTTATATAATAAACATTAAAAAACGCAATTATGTATAAAATAAATTCATTACAAAAAAAAATTGCGTTTTCTTTTGATCCTTTTTACAAAAAAAAAGTACAGGAGTAAAGGTTTGGGATAATATAAGATCGTAATTTGATTGTATCGATTGTATATGTTGAGAATCTCTGACAATGAGTGTTCACAATTAACTTGATAATGATAATTTACTGATAACGATTGCTGGTCGTTCTCATCGTAGTTGCTATTTATTTTTTTGGACATACGACAATAATGAAAACGAAGTATTTCTTTCTGGTACATTTTTTTTATTTATTTGATAATATTAATATTTTTACGTGGTTGTTTTGAAATTTGATTTCACAATAGTATGTAGTAGTGTACACATTTTTTCGCATAATAAAGTAAAAATAATGATGTTTTAAATGACTTAAATACTTGGTATTTTGTTGGCGATATTTTATTTGAAAAATTCTTTTACAAAAGAATATTATTTTGTATAACATTTTTCTTTAGCTAAAATAAAAATTATATATAAAAAAAATCAATTCATCGAGTAATTCCGTTCGCTTGCAAAATATTTCATCGTACAAAACAACTTTCATAAATAATTACATTAAAAATAAAGAATTCCTTGACGACATGTAAATTTCATCTTAATAAAAAGAATCGAAGGTATATTTTTTCCTAAACATTAAAACGCATCCTAAGAATTATTGCAAGCTCACGAAAAGCGGGGAACTTAAACCAAGATTATTAAGGAAAAGTTTATACAATTAGGCTAGGATTTAAGTATATTGCCAGCCGGTAAAGGGCGATTACCAATTAAAAACATATAAATTTTATAATACAATTTTATTTTATCATATCAGATAGACACAGTATCCCTTCGCACAGTTTAAAAAAAAATAAACAATTTACAAAGCCTTAGTATTAAAAATATCAATCAACTGATATTTCAAATAAAAAAAAAAAAACAAAAAACTAAATGCACCCTCAATTTTGCAAGCTATAAAAAATTGATAATTTAAAATGAAGTTGAGCGCGTTAACAAAATCATCATACAGGTAAAGTAATACATGAGAGTTTCGAAGGTGGCAAAGTAATACAAAAAAAAAAAATAATAATAATAAAATAAAAACTATTCGGCGCATACAAAAATCAATAACTTTCGATCACTATCCACATATTCTAGAATTATAAAATATATAATGTATATATTATATGTATAAATCGCGATATCCTCCAGACAGAGAGAGAGCGGGGAGAGCGCGAGAGGCTGCGCTTCTCGGCACTATTATAAGTTCACAGCAGAGGCCCGGCCGGCTATATGGCATCACGTGTGTGCGGTGTGTTTGTGTGTGTGTATGTGTGTGCTCGGTATATATCATGGTATGGTATGGTGTGGTATGGTATAGTATAGTATGGTATGGTGACATGTGGCGTGGCTTGATATGGTATGGTATGATACATTGGGATGGGTACGGTACGGTGTGGTGTGAGATGACTTGATACAATGTGATAATAATGATTATGATGACGAATGATACTGTTTGGGGCTCGGCCGCAATAGTGCACCCTACTGATTTTTTCTCCACTGACAATAACGGGGACTAGAGACATTCGATAATTCAAACACTAATGGATATTTACGTTTTGTGTGTATATATATATATACATATATAAAACACGTATGTCGAGAGAAGAAGCGCATGTATATATCATATGTAATTAATTATACATTATTTATATATGTATAAAAAATGCTTGCTACACGTATATAATATGTACATATGCAGTGCAGATGTAGAAGTTTTGTGTGCGAGCGAGGCTGGGCAGGAGCAAATCGGGAACGGTATGGTGGATAGATAGAGCACTGACCAAATTTCACACACACACGCGCGTACGCACACTGAACAGTACAAATGACGATGATGGTAAGACCGAATGCAATTTGCTTGCGTTTCCGGCTCGAGTATATATGTATATATATATATTGGATATTATACTAAACGTAACGCAACGTAACGTAACACACATGAGGGGGTCCACACCACACCACACCACACCAGACCGCGTTGCACCACGGAGGAGGACCAGGCGAGATCGGAGCAGAGCGAGACCAGCCTGGAGACCACAGCCACAGCCGCAACTGCAGCCGCCACACCTCACCTCTAGTATCCGCACGTAATTAAGTAATCTCCTAACTTCTCCACCACAGACGCCGCCTGTTGAGGTTGGATCGGCTCCTCGTATAACGATACTACGATGGCTGCAACAATACAAACATGCTACCGTTAAAAACACTCGACTATACATACCACTTACTACCTACTGTGACTGAACACTCTTCCCAATGCTTTTTAAGTTTTTTGTAAAAAAAAAAATAAACAAACCACACCCTTCGAATTTTTAAATCTCAAGTGTTCGCCTTGAGCAGGCGAGGCACTCCAAAGACGCAGACACACAGAATTTTTTTCTAATAAAATAGGAAAATATAGGAAAAACTCGTCGAAATAGTAAGTTCGTACGTATGCTTTTATGTACAAAAAATGATTCACTATTTTCAACCATTTTTTCTGTCTCGTGCTTTGTAGGATAATGGAGAGGTCTATTGTTATTTTGTTATATATCTCCAGACATACGACACGCCCATTCACAGCTGGAGTATACCTATGCATAACGTGCCGTACAATTATGTGTATCAGCGCCTTAAACTGTTCGTACTGAGTCAGAACCAGACCACAAAGATAAATTTACAATCCCAAGAAACGATTCGAGTCGAATATTATCATACACAATATGAATAAAAAATAAAGTCGAAGACGTTGGTAAAAGTCAACAACGTGATTTATTTCTGACTGATATACTCATAAATATAAACAATGACTAAACATCAAACAGCTCATACATATATCTCCCATGGTAATTTTCCTTTTGATTTTATCATTTTTTTCTCGAATTTACCTCCATTCCCATAAAAAATAAACTTTTGAGATTACCCCAAACTTGAACCGAACTGTAAAATTTCAAATGAAAAACCCTCGACCCGAAGTGACCTTAATCTTGCCGAGTGCTGACAGTGTTGTACAACTAAATGAAAGGAGTTAGTTGCAAAGAGAAAGTGGTCAAATAGAGAAATACTTCATGTGATAAATTTAGCAAACGATAAGGTTTTCAGGTTAAACTGAAAATGTCTGTAGGAGTAACCAGAGAGAGAGAGCTATAAGGATGAAGTCGACGAAATAAAAAAGCCTTATAATAATATGCTTACCTTGTTGCGTTTTCATGCAGTGAACACCAATTTTGCCAAGTTTAGCTCTGACTACTCGGTCTGTGCCGCTGAGGTAGATGTACCTTTGGCCCGCAAGCGTCACTCCGCCGCTGGTTAACAATTCTTGTTTTTCGAAACCTTGTGCGAGTTTTGCTAGTTCATCTTTAGATACCTGCAAACACAAATTGTCACACAAAATTAATACAACAATATATATATATAGTTTTAATATCGACCGTTAAATTAAAACGCGCACTTATCCAAGTGTTAATTATAGATATGTATATTATGTAGTTCAGTGCGGGCGGTTAACCGCAGTAGCAAGTTAATGATAAAATGCAATATTCACTGTCGAAATCATACAAAAAAAAAAGAGAAGTGGTTAATGGAATGCATTTCTGAAAGACAAAGACGAAGAGAGGCGACTAACGACCGGGGTAATAAAGAAGTGATAACGAATTCCCATCGTCAACAGAGCGAGACGTACCAAATGGCACTCCAAATGTTCGACACGACACTGGTGCTGGTGCTGGTACTGGTGCAAGGCCAATCGGCCAACGTACCCGGAAACTACGATTTAAAATCAAATACATACACATAATACAAATAAAATCGGGTGCTGTTGCACATTTTGCAAGGTTGCGAGCGACCGTCTGTCTCGTAAACAGGGGAAAGTAAATGGAGAATTATTGATCTCGGAGGTCACGCCACTTATTCTTGGTCAAGTGCACCAACGATCGGATCGGATCGGATCGGATCTCCACTCGCTGCGCCACGCTGCACTGCACTTGCACTTGGCTGCACGGCTGTCTGATATTTTATTTAGGTTTATATTATTTAATTTTATGAAAAGTATGCTCTTTGCCACTGGCGACTCGGCAAAACAGGACGAACAAAGAGTCAACGATTCAGTGTATGGCTCGGTTGAAACGTAAATGCATTTTTCTTGTCGAAAAATGGTCAAAATTTGATTAATTAGTTATAGCTAGACATTGGATGGTCATTGGGGCGCAAACACAGTGGTACGCGGCACGTGCTTTTTTTTAGATAGTTTTACACGTGTAAGAAAGTGCTAGCACGAATGATATCGGGCCAAAAATCACCCCCTGGAGTGGTTTTCGGCGATATATTTTCCTCGTTTGAGAGTGATCGATAACGGTGATTCCCATATTTGAATAAATTTAGGAACAACTTGTCCAAATAACATAAGCGTACGAATTAACAATGATATCAGACACAGTAGGAATCACCTGGGAATACCGTGCCGTACGATTATGTGTCTACGCCTCTAAGGTAATAGGCTAGTCACCGGAGTCTGAGGGGGCCGTGTATTGTTCAAAGGTTGTAAATGCATTGTTAAAGGTTTGCCGAACACAGGATAGCACTGTGACTATCCTACCTCTAGTAATAGCAAATAACAATATAAGTTTCGTCAAGAAAAAAATTCTCTACGAAGTTGACAATAGCATAGCGCCTCAAAAGCATGTTGTATTGTCAACCCTTTTTTTTGTCAACTTTTGTTTGAGCACCCAGCCAACGCCGAAGACTATAACGTATAACGTTATCTCAAATAGCGTGTATATAAAAAAAAATACAATTGCATTTAGGCATAGTAACCGCAATTTATTTATACAGCAGTGAAATTTAAAACCAAATATGTATATAGGCGAGGTATTTATTGCAACTTTTGCAACGCAAATTTAAAAAATTATGCAACAACCACAGTACTGTCTTTAAAAAAAAATGTCTAAGTGAGCATTTTTCGGAAAAATAGGTATTTAAAAAATAAAAAAAAATGTAAAGGAAAGAGCTTAGTGCTTCTTAATAGAGTTATTTCTCAATAATCTTCAAGACAATAAATAATATATTCAATTTCATTATATTGACTCGAGTAACGATTTTTGTCACTCGGTTTTACCTTTTACGTACATATGCATATTATATATGTAGTAATATTTCCTAAACAAGGAAACGAAACGAAAATTTTACTAAATAAAAAATTACGCTTTGCAGAGCGTACCTTCATTATATTATTTTTATAATCTGCTGGATATTTTATAGAAATTTGCATTACTTTTTCATAAAAAAAAAAAAAAAATGCAGATCAAAGCACCTTTCAGCTTTCATACAGAGCGTTCGTCCTCTGAAAAAGATTCAAGAATCGATAGCACACTATTAACAAATCGGGGAGGGGGGAGAGAAGGAAATCGCACGAATTCAAATCAAAGCAACGACTATTGAAATAAATGAAACGTAAAAGAAGTAAGTAAAAAAATAATTAATTTTTAGCGACATTAAAATTGAACAAATGACATTTTAACGGGGGGGGGGGGGGAAGAATTCGAACAGAGTTACGCAGTATATACTGTATGTATATATATATATATATAGGTATATAGGAACCCTCACACCGGCTCGAGCGACCGCAGCGCCACCCCACCCGGTCCCGAGATACGCCGGTCGATCTATCGCGCCTACCATTTCACGCGACAATCGAAAACCCTTCGACGAAAAAACAAAAAAAAAGCGAAAACGGCGAGTAGATCAGAACCAAAGAGGGGCGTGATGAAAACATGCTTCATGCCCACATGCTTCGGTGTGGTCACACCCTTATTTTTCACGCTACCGACGATGCGGCGGTCGATACGTGAATTATTCACCGATCTACGGCCAAAAAATATCAGTGTCGCCGAGCGACGCCCGGCATTGCGATCGCACGCACACGCACACACGAACGTGCCGGTACGAGATTGTGCAAGCGGACAAAGAATATGGCATGGCGGCTACGGTTTGCGAGTCAATGGTGTGGAGTGTGGAGTGCGGAGTGTGGAGCATGTGAAGGGGGACGAGGGGCGGCCATGCCGGCCGGCCGGCGCCATGTTGGCGACGATGTAGCGGACGGGCGGGGGAGGGGAGGGGAGGGCGGGGTGGGGCTCGGAAGCCATGTTAGTGGGAGTGGGAGTGGTCATTGCCGGCGAACACCACATGAATGACGAGAGAAATGGGGTAATGGGGTACTGACTTCGAAGTTTTCGGATTTGGCCCAGACGTTGCCGTCGTGTCCGGCGATGGCGGCCTTGGTGACGCAGCGCGACGCCATCAGCTGCTTGTCCACGTAGTCCTGCCAGCTCATCTTGGTGGGTGGGGGTGGTGGAGGAGGGGTGGTGGTGGTGGTGTTGGCGAGCGGTCGAGGGCGAGGCGACGGGGCGAGGGCGCTGCAGCTGCACTGCACAAGAAACGGCACGTGCGACGCGACCGGCGAGCGCAGCTCCACTGACAAAACCGACACACACCACTACCACCACCACAGTTGCACTGCCTCACCACTACACTCG
The DNA here is from genome assembly GCF_051622035.1 of Arctopsyche grandis. NCBI lineage: Eukaryota > Metazoa > Arthropoda > Insecta > Trichoptera > Hydropsychidae > Arctopsyche > Arctopsyche grandis. The sequence continues at coordinate 16,278,536 of NC_135364.1, forward strand.
CTCTCGCACTCACTCCACTCCACTCCACACTCGTCTGCTCTTCCCCCTCTCCCCGTCGCATCGTGACTCCTTTTCCGGCCGACGTTTCCTATCGCCTTCCATGCTAAATGCTAGCTCTATCTAGAATCGTGTCGCATTTCCACACTCATTTTACCCTTTCCTCTTCAGATTTTATATCCTTCCTCTCATATAATTGACATTTAATATGTGGTAGATTTCGAATTATGCGATTATCGGCATGCGTAATACGAATTTTCCGTACCAACTTTCGAGTGTCAAAAATATTTTTTCGATTTATAAATTTACTATGTTTCGTTGGTTCGGTGATTACTAGTCATGTGAATCGGTCACAGGACAACTAGTCGCTCTAGATCGGTCACTTGTGATCATCCGTCACGCTAATACTGGTCACACCCAAAAATTCGAGAAATTTTTAATTTTTGGGTGTGACCAGTTTTTTGGTGACCAATTTTTGGGTGTGACCAGTTTTAGTGTGACGGGTGATCACCAGTGACCGATCTAGAGCGACCGGTTGTCCTGTGACTGGTTCACATATGACTAGTGGTCCGTTTACCGTTTCGGTTCGACGGTGTTTGCATGGGGCGAATGAAAAATCCGTCGTAAAACTGTAGCATGTGCGATCGCTATCGATCGGAACGTTTTAGATTTTGTTCCGGCGAATCGAATTAATTCTGAGCGTGAGCTGACGCGATTACAATGAAAATTAAAAGTATAAATCGTCAGCATCGAGTTGTATGACTTGATTTATTTGCCTAAAAGATATCTAATTAATTGAATAAAATGTTATATGTGGTGAACGGATTACATCCCAAATGTGCATCGCTACCAGGATAACCACCGCTACGAAAATCGATCGTGCGGATCTTCTGTCGCACGAAAATTTGTCGCGCAGGACAATTGCCGTACAGAAAACTGCTCAAATATTGTTCGGCAAATGCCTTTTTATACGAGATTTGGGCAATTTATTGTACGGCATTTTCCTGTGTGACGAATTGTCATGCGACAGGAGCCGCGAGAGCGATTTTCGTAGCTGCGGTTATCCTGATACCGATTCATATTTGGAATGTAATCACCAAACCGTTATATATATGTATATAGATAACGAAGGACAATATGATTTTTGTATCATTATGGTTATTGATAACTTTTATTACTCTTGTGGCAGCTCGCTATACGACATGGTCGAGTTTGGTTACCTTCCTGCGAGTGGAGACCAACTCGGCTGGGTTCGGAGAGCGGCTACTCACTCTGCCTTCGGCTGTCATAAATAAAAGACGTGCATCAACATGCCAGTCGTCTCATTCGTTCATCCCCCATAACTGGTGACCCCCGACATCGAACCACGCCGCCTCGATTAATTCAGCATGCCGCTGCTCATCCCTGCCTCGCCGAGCCAGGCGGGAAAGCTACCCGCCGCGCCGCCATCGCCATCGACATCGACACAGCACGTCACGGCCCGCGGGTGACAATAAGCGAGCAGACACGGCTACCTACCTACCGATTGGAGTCCAGCCACAACGTCGATGACAGGTGCTTAAAAAAATGGGGGAGCGAATGAGACGACGATCTTGACACTGGATGTGGAGTCATGCGCGATCCACTACACATAGAACGGTCATCCAGCACCACAAGATATACACCACCTCAGCACCATCATCATCATCAAGGCCCCGTCCGTCCCCACGAGCGTTGTCACGCCGAGACGGGAGGCAGCGCTACAACACCTCCACGAGCCACAACGACTCACGGTCCAGCTCGGAGTATCATCAACCACATCGATGCCCCTGCCGCCCCCGCCTCCCCACCAACCGACATCAGCTTCGGAAGAGCGGCGCCGGCGCAGCATCGCATCGGCGCGACCATCGGACGAGCCACCGTCCTGCTCACGACGTCACCGCCCTCGAATGTACCGACCATTCAGGGCGGTACACCTACACAGCGGATGACCACGTCAACAAATTTTTTTCTCCCCACTCAACAATTTTTTTTCTTTTTCTTTGTGTAACAATAATTGTTTCCCTTTTGTAAAATTTGTTTCTTTTGTAATTTTTGTATCGCTGATGCTGGGGGGGGGGAGTGATGTGGCGGCTCGCTATACGACATGGTCGAGTTTGGTTACTTTCCTGCGAGTGGGGACCAACTCGGCTGGGTTCGGAGAGCGGCTACTCACTCTGCCTTCAGCTGTCATAAATAAAACACGTGCATCAACATGCCAGTCGTCTCATTCGTTCATCCCCCATACTCTCTTGCGTTCAGCATTATTGGAATTAACATTGTTATTTAAGTTTGCCCTAATAAGAATTCTTCCCTTAATAATGATACAAGTGTAATATCCAGTGAGCGGTGCTAGGATGCGCCAGCTCGAAATAAATGGGTGTCTTTTGTTAACTGTTTTGTCTTTTCTTAAAGGATCCCGTTTCAGCGCATTTTCGCGCGTATCTCTGGTAATATCTCATATCAGTGATATATTTTGAAAAATCAACACTGTCAATAAAACAGACAACTACCAAATTTAATGTCTCATACTAACTTCTCACATTTTGAAATGAAAAAAGTTTAAATACAAATACACGTCAACCATATTTAAAAACGATATTACCAAATATATATTTTCCAACAATAAAGAAACATTTAATTCATCCATTTCCGACATCTCAGTATTTTGCAACATCAAAATTCCACCTTTTATTAAACACGTTGGATGCTGAAGACTCACCTGGTGTGATCTCAAAACTCGCTGAGAGTGGTTTGTGTGTTTTGTCCCTTTCAACACAAAGATAATAAGCGCTTGCTAAAACCACGCGCGAAACATTTCAGTTTTTTGCCAAAAGGTCTCTATACACTCTATTTTAAATTTTACATATATATTATTTACTGTTTTTTTTTACATTATTCAAGAAATGTAGATGTTTTGGTGATTATATTTTATATGCCTATACAAAAAGCTTAGTAAATATTACTCACCAAATTTATGCTAATTGTAAATGCTTTTAAATGTAATTTTACATTTTCCATGGTTTTACCGAAAACAGATACTAAAATGTCTAATGGGTGATTTAAATATGATGCTATCAGTTTATCTTTTCGAAATAAGGGAAAAACCACAAGTTCCTTTTTTACGGGATATCATAGGAAAAGTACATTCAGTCTTAGTTCAACTTTCCTTCATTCGATTTCAGACATTCATCCGTTATCTGATTCATTTCATTTCACATTTATCCGGCCTGTTTTTTTATTAATTCGCGACTCCTAACTATCCTTCAGTAGAGAATTGACGATTGATGAGTCATTAGTAGAGGTCGGAATCTGAAGGGGCCGGAAACGTGCCGCCTATTGTTCCATTGTTGTAAATCCTTTGTAAAAAAGGTTCGGCAAACCTTTAACAATGCATTTACAATCTTTGAACAATAAACAGCCCCTTCAGATTCCGAGCTCTAGTCATTAGTTTTGTGGAGGGGTAGACTTCTCATTCTTCAATACATGAAAGGGAAAAAGGCGAAGTATGAAATTAAATTATATATGTATGTATGTTGGGAAAATCTAATGGTCTAGCATTAAAAATTATTGCATATGGTGGTTCTGCTGATACAGAATTGGGTGGCAAAGATCACACCAATAAAGTCGTTCATAAACTGACGGGAGGAAAAAGATGTACAAAGCCATTCACTGTTTATGGACAATTACTACAACAGTACTCCATTGACAGAAATATAATCCGATAGCGGTTTTCAATAAAAAAAAATGAATCCTAATTATGCGAACCAAAAATTTCCAGAAGTTCACCTGCAACAATTTTTTTTACGAAAATAATGAATAAATATATGTAAATATATAGCCCGCTTTACTCGAGAGTACAAGTATACACGCACACAGTCAAATGTCTAGACGCGAGACAGAGCATAGCGCGAAACCATAGATTTGTGTTAAGCATTCAAAGAGTTAATCATCTACAACACTTGGGACTCCATTGGAATCTGCATACATACTCCCACATTATTATTTTACAAACCTCCTTTTCGTTTCATTAATTAAATGCTTCAAATATTTCTGATATAAACCATATCAATATTCTTCCCATACAAATTAAAACCACTGAACTTATTGACAAAAAATATATATAAATACGGAATTAGCAAATAAGGCCTTTAAATCATTCTGGGACAGTTTCACAAATCTCAAATTTAATATGTAAACTTCATATGTTCATGAATAAAAAAAAATATTAACAAGCAACCAAAATGGGTAATAATAATGTTGAATTCGCTCATGTGTATACTCCCATCAATCGTAAGGCAAAACATGTAAAATAAAAACAAAAAATAAAATGTATTGAAAAACAGTACAACTTATTCTAACTGGATTGTTTGTTTATCCAACTAGATGAAGTTTATTTTTAGTGAGTCTTCAAATGCTTATATTTTGGAAATGAGTCGTACATTGGGCACGTATTTATGTATTTAATTGTGTAATATGTACATATGTATGTTTTAAATTAAAGTATAATAAAAATATTAAACTAAAAGTTTGAATTTGTTTAAGTTACCGAAAAAAATGGATTAAATTTCAAGTATATTTTTATTATGTACCGAATCAATTACATTTATACATACTGGTATGGTTGTTACATTTGTGTACGTACAATCACAAAGTACTGCATACATAATTATAACATAGTAAATACAAAAAGCTTGGTGTTAACCGTAAATTCACTCGATTCTGAGACGTAATGAATTCCGATAACTAAAATTGTATATTATAAAATTTGTTCATGATTGAATAGTTCCAAGATGACGAGCCATATATTCTGTAACAAAATGGGAAAATGAATAAATAACACTCGAAACAGGAATGAATCAAAATATTTATTTTGAATGTTGTTTAAAGTATTATAAAACAAAAGCCAAATGTACATTACATTACATTCTCACTATTTATTCTATATTACTGAAAATATCAAAAATATGCAGAATGGGACAAAATATCACAAGAAAATACCCAATTGAATTCATAATTTCTAGCTTCATATCAAATAATACAAAGCGATACCGAATGTAAAACACAAATGTAGAAAACGAGCACTAAATAGTTGAAAATCTGTATTGATATTTCAATTACATACGTTATATAAAATAATTTATATACTATTTTGTGAATGAATAAAGTTATTCAACATTGTAATGTAACTATGGAAAATTATTTATTACAAAAATAATGTGGCGAGAATACGTGTGGTAAAAGCAAGAGCTTCGACTCACAGGTTCTTGAATGGCTGCATCGCACAAGAAGCCATTTGACAAAATTAGAAAAGATTAGCGACATCGTTCGGCATCTCATCGATGCGCGTAGTGTAGAAGGCTTCCAGATCTTTGAGTGCCCGCTTATCGTCACTTGTGATGAAGTTAATAGCAACACCTTTACGACCGAATCGACCACCACGACCAATTCTGAAAAAATCATCATAATTTTATATTCATTGATAAACACTAGCATTCATTCTAAGCACAAACACATAAGTAAACTAGTGACCCACCTGTGAATGTAGTTCTCACGATTTGAAGGTAAATCATAATTGATGACCAATGAAACTTGTTGGACATCAATACCCCTAGCTAGCAAATCAGTAGTAATAAGGATACGAGACGATCCGGAACGGAACTGCTTCATGATGGTATCTCTCTCTTTCTGGTCCATATCACCATGCATAGAGGACACCGTGAAGTCCCTGGCGTGTAAACTTTCAGTTAACCAATCGACCTGCAAAAAATACAAATCGTATCGATCCTCTCATCGAAACTTGAACCTAATAACGAACGTCTCCAAACGATATTTTTACCTTACGACGGGTATTGCAAAATATTACTGCCTGTGTTATAGATACCGTTTCGTACAAATCACACAGAGTGTCTAATTTCCATTCCTCCCGCTCTACTGATATATAAAATTGCTTTATACCTTCCAGTGTTAACTGTAATAAGGATACAAACATTAAAAACACGCTAAAAACCAAAGTAATATGATAACTATGAAAGGGAAACGACATTACTTCATCTTTCTTAACGAGAATTGAGATAGGATCTCTCATAAAACATTTTGAGACTTCCATTACGTCATCTGGCATTGTAGCAGATAAAAGAATAACTTGAACCTGCGCAGGCAACATTTTAAAGACATCGTGAATCTGTTCCTTGAAACTAAAACAAAAAAAAGTTAAATCTTGTATCTTCACTACATTTAGAAATAAGAAAACGGTTGGTAAATGCTTACCCTCTTGACAACATCTCGTCGGCTTCATCAAGAACGAAGAGTTTGATAGTGCTGGGGCGCAGAGCCCTTCGGGTCATCATATCGTACACTCTACCGGGTGTGCCGACGACTACATGAACTCCCATCTCCAATTTACGCATATCATCACGCACATTGGTTCCACCAATACATGCGTGGCATTCTACGTTCATGAAATCTCCGAGAGCAGTCACCACCTATTCGAAGATAAATTATGCATTATGCACATGTGTTAATGTATACATTACGCTCGACGACAGACACAACACAAATACATATATTACAAGACAACAACAAAATAAGAATAATTTTATTTGCGACAAACACATGTGTTTGCAAATTGATAGGTTATGTGTAATATTGTGTTGAGTCATCAAGCTCTGTTCACGTGAATTACCAGCGCTAGAAAGTATGACATGGCGAAATCCCTGACCAGTTTATTTGAAATCTTAATCATAGCACACCCTCATGTACCTATTGTAGTATATATATGCATTGATGAATTATACTATGAAGACATAACCTATTTGGAAAACGAATTATTGAATTTCTTCTAAATATTGATACAACATATGAGCTTATCATTAGGGTCAAAGTCTGACATTCCAACATGCAATATTTAATGACTCACAACGCAAAATTATACAGTTAGGGTCATCACAACATTTTCTTTGGAAGCTAAAATTAATGTAACAAAGAAGTTTGTGATATATTGTTTTACATAAAATCGTTACTTGGTTGTAAATCGCTATGCATCAAGTTACACGTTTTGTTATGTGATGAAGCACGTTTGTTTATTGACTAAAAATAATCACTAACAAAATGTTTATGATGTCGATAACATTTTATGCTATAAAGCAAAGTTAATATTCTGCATATTTTGAAAGGTATGAAAACAAGATGGTGCTGGATACAAATATACAGCGAGTGTTAACACCTTTTTAATAAACTTTGAAAAAACTATTCATTATTTGTATTGGTCATTGACTCAACTGATTTGTAAACTGTTTCTGATTCCTGAATTAATTTAAGCAACGATAAAAAAAAAATGCCATTGATGTACTGACTGAAACTGTTCTGGCTAGAATTAGGCAGTTGATGGATGCTTTTCAAATAACAATAGACCAATCAGTGTTCAAAGCAGAAGTTATAAAAAAAAGCATGGTTTTTCTAAAAAAAAAATTGACAATGGTGGACCTTTCTTTCGTTGTATGAAAAGCATTCACCAAACACTGATTTTTAGTGATTACAGTTAGTACTTAATTTAACAGTAAACGGAAAGCTAATGATGTTTTCAGTGTAAGCTTGTAGTAGTTGCTTTAATTGGACATAACATTCATCATTCATGAAGAGATGACTAATGTAATAAATATCTTAGAGATACAAGATTTATCGCTAGATAGAGGTTTCAACAGTTCCAAAGGGTAAAGCATACATTGGAACTACAAATGATACATCTGCTCATCAATAGATCTACATTCAGAATTGGATTTGCAAACTATAGTAGGGCCTTTAAGTATAGTATAGGGCTCTAACGTGAGTGGAGTAATTTCTAGCTTAGCCTAACTCTGCTCAACCTGCTAGGGTTAAATTCTATAGTTGAAGCTCTACCGCAAAAAGAATGAGAGTTTCAACCACTTCCTTTCACTCCTGCATGTAGTAGTTTTCTAGCTAATTTTTCTCTATTGATGTTCTTCATTAATTACTATGAATCATTGATAGTAACTCTCCGATACAAAGACCATTCAGTGAGATATTTACCAAGAGATAAATTGCTTTTTTGGAGAATCTTTTGTCGATCTCAGAAATATGACTGATTATATTGTGATCTTGATTGTATATTGTAACTGATTATATCCATCAGTTGGGAGACAAGATACTCGTCGCCAAAAAGATCACCTCACCAATCCCTTATATCACCAAACGACATATATTCAGTGGACCTCCAGTTCTTTGTCTTTTAGCTCCACTTGCAGTAGAGTCCTAGCTAAATATTTAATATTCTTTTGCAAAAAACGAATGAACAGCAGAACCAGCACTGACAAAGCAAATATTTTCACAAAAATGGCATTCAACCTGAAAGTATCGAGATGCACATGGCAAAATGTAAACCATTAATCGATTGCAAAAGCTTCATGCTGTTACAACCATAAAAGTAGAATGCATAGAATGGTCATTGTTAAGAAAAGTATCGTCTAAAAGCGAGCCATCGAAGAGAGACAAAGTTTAGCAAACAATGAACAAACTCTGCCGCGCAGACTTTTTGTAGCAACATTTTTGGAGGCTGAGAGCGATTCTATGCATTCTACTTGTATGGTTACAACATATAAACGGACACGCAGTTTTGAAATGTGATAATACTTGATATTCAAAAATTATATCTACGTTCCAAAAAAAAATCTTAATGGCGTAAAATTCAGTAGCAACTCGTCCATAGGAACATGTATGCTTTGCATTTAGATATTCGTTATTGTTTCAAGTTGTAAATGTATACAAATGAGATTTTTCCGTAATTTTTCTGGGGGTTCTGTGGCGTCGCAGATCCTATGCACGAGTCGGTATTGGTAAAAATATAACCTCAAAAAAGAAGGAACATAAATGAAAGAGCTGAGTACATGTAAGCTGTTTATGAACGGACAAGCAACCAACTGACCTTGGTGATCTGCTGCACGAGTTCCCTAGTGGGAGCCATGACGAGCGCCTGGCATTCGCGCCTGGAAGGGTCGATCTGCTGCAGGATGCTGATGGAGAAGGTGGCCGTCTTGCCGGTACCGGACTGCGCCTGCGCGATCACGTCGTGGCCTCGAACGCACGGCATGATGGCGCGCTGCTGGATGGCCGACGGCTTCTCGAATCCGTACGCGTAGATGCCGCGCAGCAGGTTCTCGTTGAGGTTCATGTCGTCGAAGTTGTCGAGCACCTCGTGCCAGTTGGTGTCGATGAAGCCGTCGGGCTCCACCACCGGCCCGTCGTAAGCCTTCTTCTCCGCGGGCGGCGCCGCCGGGGGCCCATTGTTGGTCTCCCCTGCCCAATCTTCACCTCTGCAACACAACGCACATGCTTACTACACAACCGCCTCTACCACTGCACCACGCAACCGCCATCTTGGCACGTGGGGCGCGCGCTCCGGACGCCGCCCCCCGCCCCCCGCCGCCCCGCCCGGCACTCGGCCGAGGGGGGCGCCGAGGGGCCGGCGATCGGCTGCGGAGCGCCAAACTTACCTTCGCTCGGCCGTGAACATGTCTCAGCAATGACTGCCAAACAAAAAGGAAGTTCGACGAAAGCCTTGCCGCACTCTTTCCGTACGGGAACTCGCCTGTCGACAAATTACGGCATTTAGACACTTTTTTGGCTTGGAAAAATTCCAATTTTTATTTTAAATATATGCATTATTTAATTTATTTTATTTCTGGAAGATTAAATTAATGCGTACTTACTTCGACTCGTGTTCTATGGAAGGGTGCCGAAGAACAATAAGCGCACGTTTGCCGGCCTACACTCGACGCGCTTTCGCACACTATTCGCTTGGTTATTCGCCTTCACACGTTTTGCAATTTCGTTTACGAAAGCCGTATGAGTCAACGAAATGAAATTTCGATTTAAATGGAAACACTCGTCGTTCTTATATATCAATAATAACATACATATAATCTTTATTTGCGAATTTTCGACGAATGCGATGTAGAAATTTCCTTTTACGGGTAAATGCGTCGTAGATAAATAGATGTGTAAGTACGCTGTGCTCGCGTCCCAAATGCATACATACTTTAAAAATGTAGAAACAAATGGTTTGATGATATTGATTACAACGCAAAGTGAATGAGGGCATCAACACCGACAATATTACTTACAATATTTTTATTTATTTTTATTTCTCCTTATGTACATTTTTATGTACTACTAGTGTTGGGCCCGTTGATTTCAACGGGTGGTTTCGAAAAGGAATTGAAACTCGAATAAAAATAAAGTTGAAGATATTGAATCGACTGGTTTCGGAAAGAAATTGATGCACGAATGACAAATTACGAAGTGATTACGAATTACGAATTACGTTTTGTGCATCGCCGACCCCCCGTCGCCTTTGCCCCCAGCGCCCCCGATGCCTCCGTCGCACCGGGGCCTTCGGTCCCAGCGCCGCCGACGCCTCCGGCGCCCCCAGCGCCCCCAACGCCCCCGATGCCTTCGGCACCCCAGGGGCTTTGCCCCCAGCGTCACCGACGCCTCCGGCGCCCCCAGCGCCGCCGACGCCTCCGGCAGCCCCAACACCCCCGATGCCTTCGGCACCCCGGGGGCTTCGCCCCCAGCGCCCCCGATGCCTTCAGCATCCCGGGGGCTTCACCCCTAGCGCCACCGCCGCCTCCGGCGCCCCCAGCGCCCTGATATCTTCGGCACCCCGGGGGCTTCGCCCCCAGCGCCACCGACGCCTCCGACGCCCCCAACACCCCCGATGCCTTCGGCACCGCGGGGGCTTTACCCCCAGCGCCCCCGGCGCCTTTGGCGCCCCCAGCACTCCCAAAGCCTTCGGCTCCCCGGGGGCTTCGCCCCCAGCGCCCCCGGCGCCACCGACGCCTCCTCAAAATTGAAAAATATGAAAAATATATAAAAAAACTGAAAAAAAATGAAAAATATGAAAAAATGAAAAAAATGAAAATAATGAAAACTGAAAAAATGAAAAAAATTAAAAAACTGAAAAAACTGAAAAAAATGAAAAAACTGAAAAACTGAAAAAAATGAAAAACTGAAAAAATATGAAAAAAATGAAAACTATGAAAAAAAAAAAAATTTGTTCCCCATACTGGTTGACGGTTGATCGTCCATCACATACAAATATACAAACAAATATATATATTTAGCGTCTGTTTTTATATATAGTACTAGTGTTGGGCCCGTTGATTTCAACGGGTGGTTTCGAAAAGGAATTGAAACTTGAAAATTGAAATAAAAATAAAGTTAAAGATATTGAATCGACTGGTTTCGGAAAGAAATTGATGCACGAATGACAAATTACGAAGTGATTACGAATTACGTTTTGTGCATCGCCGACCCCCCGACGCCTTTGCCCCCAGCGCCCCCGATGCCTCCGTCACTCCGGGGCCTTCGGCCTCAGCGCCATCGACGCCTCCGGCGCCCCCAGCACCCCCGATGCCTTCGGCGACCCGGGGGCTTTGCCCCCAGCGCCGCCGACGCCTCAGGCGCCCCCAACACCCCCGATGCCTTCGGCACCCCGGGGGCTTCGCCCTCAGCGCCGGCGACGCCTCCGGCGCCCCCAGCACCCCCAATGCCTTCGGCACCCCGGGGGCTTCGCCCACAGCGCCCCCGGCGCCACCGACACACAAAAATGAAAAATATGAAAAAAATTAAAAAAATGAAAAAACTGAAAAAATTAAAAAAAATTAAAAAAATCAAAAAACTGAAAAAATGAAAAAAATGAAAAAAATGAAAAAAATGAAAATTATGAAAAAAAAGAAAATTATGAAAAAAATGAAAAAAATTAAAAAAAATTAAAAAAATTAAAAAAACTGAAAAAATGAAAAAAATGAAAATTATGAAAAAAAAGAAAATTATGAAAAAAAAGAAAATTATGAAAAAAATGAAAAAAATTAAAAAAAATGAAAAAAATGAAAAAAATTAAAAAAACTGAAAAAACCTGAAAAAAAACTGAAAAATATGAAAAAAATGAAAAATATGAAGAAAAAAAAAATTTTGTTCCCCATACTGGTTGATGGTTGATCGTCCGTCACATATATATGTACAAATATACAAATATACAAATATACAAATATATATATTTAGCGACAGTCCGTTTTTATGAAACTAAGAATGTGATTTTTGGATTTCATTTTTGATTTTTACACTTTTGTACATTTATTCATTTTCTTACGTATTATTTTTCTTTTGTTTTGTTTTTTTTTTATTTTTATTTTTTCATTTTATGTATTTTATTTTTTATTTTTCTGTTTTTCATAATCAAATGTAGGCCATTGTGACGCATTAGGTTCTTCCTGTAAAGCCACAATGGTCCAAAACTACTATAAATAAATAAATAAATTACTGTCGACGGCCCCAATCTCGTAAAAATAATAATAAAAATCTTGTAAAAAAACATTCACGCAATATCATTTGCGCAGTTTTCTGTACATTGAATTTTCGTGCGCCGGAAGATCCGCGCACGCGATTTTCGTAGCGGCAGTTATCCTAGTAGCGATTCACTTTTGCGACGTAACCTGTTTATGAACCAAATATATGTACAATGCAATATGTTAGGAAAATTTTAAACACTATGAAACTGCAACGTAACTTATCAGCGGTAAGCGGATTATTTCGAACGTTGCAATCGCGCACACGATAATCGTTGCCACGAATACGGAATATCTGGCACTCGAGTTCTCGTAGTATGATAGTTCGCGTAATAGCTATCGATGGATGGAATTTTTGGGTGCCAGATGTTCCGTGATCGAGATTTTAGTGACGTGTGTGAGATCGCTTTGTTCGGAATAATCACGGAACCCCAATCAGCTAATAATTCCAGTCACATCTAGGGCTGTCAGGCAACCCGATTGTACCTTTCGGGAGAGCTAAGAATCTGGGTTCCAAATAAACTTCTTACTACAATTGAAATGGAAGAATATATTTTGATCAGTATTTATTTACTAATCGATCAGTAATTTTTAGACAAAAATGATCAGTATTATATTATATATAAAATCTGGTTAGTAAAAAATACTAAAATGTTAGTAGAAAATTGAACATATGTAAGTATATTTTTAAAATGGTAAACGGACTACTAGTCATATGTGAACCAGTCACAGGACAATCCGTCACGAGAAAACTGGTTGACCGATTTTAGGGTGTGACCAGTTTTTTCGTGACCAGTTTTAAGGTGTGACCAGTTTTAGTGTGACGGGTGATCACGTGTGACCAATCTAGAGCGACCGGTTGTCCTGTGACCGCTTCACATTTGACTAGTAATCACCGAACCGTATACTCACAGGTCACGTGTGTTTCGGAAGATTCCTAGATATAATAGGGAAGGAAAAAACTCCGAAATGCCACCACTGTGAAAATGAGAAGATGATCGAAGAACATTAAAAAATGTATTCGACAAAGAAGAACTGATGCCAAGTAACATGATTTTCCACATGCTGGATAGTGCAACTACCTGGTCGGCGTGGGAAGCTTTTGCTTCGACAGTAATGAAGATAAAAGAAGCCGCAGAGAGAACCCGAGTATTTGAAGGTAGAACAGTAAATGGTTAAGACAAATCTGCTTCCTCGTAGTAAAACATGAAAATGTGTCTGGGAAGCGGAGGAATCACGGAGGTGGGGTTTAGTCGGTAAAAATCCGACACTATCCTCAAATGCGGGCTGGAGGGTGTCCATTGAAGACTAGTGTTGTGCCCGTTGAAATTTCAACGGGTGGTTTCGGAAACAAATTGATACATGATTTAAAATAAAGTTACAATACATACGTTTAGTAATAATTAATCGGAATCGGAACTTAAACAGAAATCGGAAACTAAAACAGAAATCACCGAACCTAAAACAACCGACGAATCGAATCTAACAGCCGCCCTCGTCGTCGCCGCCCCTAGACGGCGTGGCCAGGAAATTGTGATATGTATATGTACATACCTATTTACCCAATGAGTCGAAATTTCAACAGAATTTGGATGGAGTGGGGAGAGATTTATTTGATGAATTTGTTGTATTAATAATTAAGTTATTATTTCTAATTGACATTATTATTTATTATATTATATTATATTATTTTATTTTACATATATACCAGGAAGGCCTTACAGGTAAATCCCAATGCGCCTTCCTGGCCAATTACAAATAAAAATGCAGCATTTTTATTATAAATCGTTGAATTGCGAGACACTGAAAAAACTCGCAAATTAACGAGACATCTATGAATAAATAAATTTATATTGTACATCAATCAAATTTCAAATAGTGGTGACATAGTAGGTAGGAAGGATTTTTAGCCAATTTTTTTTTCCGGGAACCGTTTCAACAATGAAATCAGAGAAAATTGGCAAACTCTGATAGGAAACGATCAACCTGGAGTCACAAATCCAGGTCTGACCAACAGCATACTCTGAAAAATTCATTTTCATTCAGGGATAGAACCCGACACCTTCTTGATGGTAAGCAGAAGCTTAACGTCCGAGCTATGCTGCTGGCTAGATCGTAAATGAGCAATGAGTCGAAATTTTAACAGAATTTTGATTGAGTGGGGAGAGATTTAATTGATGAATTTGTTGCATTAATAATTAAGTTATGATTTGTAATTGACATTATTATTTATTAGATCGCAAATGAGCAACAATTAACAAAAAATAAAAAATCTTATAAAAACAAATTACACATTATTTTGTAGACACAATTGAAGATGATTTATAATATCCATTTTCATCTATTGCCTGCATTTGGGACAGATGTATTTCTTTTATTTCTATTGTTCCAAAATAATGATCTGAATAAGTTTCCAATATTGAAGATGCATCGAATGGTATGCATCTTTTATTGGAAGATTTGCCTTTTAATCGGTTTGAAGATTTCATGAAAGTTACGTGGAGTTTTATGTTTTTTTTGAATGACCCAAGTCCTGGAAACATAAATGAATTATTTATAAATTTTCGAAAAAGTATTTCGATAAAAAAAAGCAAGTAATATACACGCACCTTTGTGTGAGAAGAAAGTGGATAATTGTTCAGCCATATTTTTCAATGTACCACTATCATTTTGATTTTTTTCTTTTATGTTTCCATATAAAACATATGACGATTTTGGATTCTTGTTCATTGAAGAGACTCCAATAATCTCAGCCTCGATTGTTTTTTTTTTTAAAATTGGACTGTAAAATATGTAAAAAAATTTAAAATCACGGTACTCTTAATAAATATTGACATATCATTAGTACAATGGACAATTGCACTGACTCGATTATTTTTGTTTTTGCATCATGCAATAGTTCATTCGCCAAAATTTGCTCATCATTATCCAATAGCCACATGACAAATAATGTTATATGTAACTTTTTAGGTGATATGAACAATACTTCATCAACACCTTGTGGTGGATTTTCTAATATTTTATCCTAGAATAAAGTTAAAATTTGATTTTAATCTTAATAATAAACATTTTATCATAAATTTAAAGATGTACCCTGAAATTGTTGAAATTTGTAACAAGATCGTCAGAATTTGTCGGAATAGATAGAAAAAGAGTTGGCCTTTGTTTTTTCCTAGCCGCTATAACAATCATATTTATTTCTTTGGCTGCTGCGGCTACGTTCTGAAAATTATTGACAATGAAAATATTCCCAACATTATATTTATCAATTGATTTAATATTTTACTTTTTCTTCCGGTCCCGTTATGATAATGTCTCCTTTTTGGCCACGTGAGGGAACTTTGATATCAGTTTTAGTTTCATTCATTATTCTTTTTATTACACATCCCTTAGATCCAATTATATAACCAAAATAATATCTGTAAAGTTTTATACATACATACAAATGTATAATTCATAAAAATAAAAATAGTCTCAATAGAAAGTATTTTATATTACAAAGGAATTTGTAAAGATGTTTTTATTCCCCCATTATTACATGTGACAATTTCAAAATTGGCAGCATCATGATCGAGCTCGTCATCAGGTGTCGTAGTTTTATCATCACCTGAGAATAAAGTATACATATATTGTAACATTCTGAAAAGCATTTTATAATCATTGTATAAGAAAATATGTAGTTGTTGTACTTTGACAATATGTATAACGTATATTCAAATATTTTAAATTGAATATTCAATATTATAAGATGCTAAAGGAGGAAATAAGTTAGTTTATTATAAATTTGCAGGATTTAATCAATCTTAAAAATAGTTAATATTTAAAAACTATATTTACAAGTATATATTTTATATTTAAAAACTATATTTACAAGTATATATTTTATATTTAAAAACTATACTTACAAGTCAAATATTCTTCTTCCTTTCTCATTTTTGTCTGATGGTCGTTTATCCTACAGCACCTTACGTATAGCCAAACTAATTCTAGTGAAATTTTAGTTATCAAAAAGTTATGAAATTTCAATATCTGGTGAAACACCAATATCTTATTTTATTTGGAAAATTGACAGTTTATTAAATTACATAGATTGATAATAAAAACATAATTATTTTAAGTAAAACCATTAAGAATTTTCACATATAGGTAAAAAAAATAAAAACTTTAACATTTAAAATAAAAAACAAAAATAATAATAGAGTAAGATAATTAGAGAAAACAAAAAGAAAAAATAGAAATAACAATATAATAAAAATATCAAAATAATAAGAATAATAAAACGACAACAATATGATAAAAATAATATATAATAAAAACAAAAAAATACAATAAATACATCAAAATAAAAATTCACAATCACAATTGTAAATTTTCAATTAAGTTAATCATCGAAAAACAAATTTGCAACAATCACTCTATATTTGGAAAGCGAAAGCTGACGGATATGGCCTAAAGCAGAGGTTCCCATAGTGGTCTGTACGGACCCCCGGGGGTCCGTGAGGACTGCCAGGGGGTCCCTGACTGGAAGAAAAAAATGGGGGTCCACGGACCGGAATCAATGGATTCAAATTTAATCGAAATAATGCGGGTTTAAATACACATTACAAGAAGAATTGATTGGATTAAAATTTATTATTTTATGTAAGAATTTTATTATGTTTTGATTTGTTCATTTTCATTAAAAAAAAATCAATAAAGATAAGAATAAAAAATATACATATTTTTTTTTTACAATTGTCCACTATACAAAAAAACCTATCAGTGTGTTCATATTTGTATTTAAAAAAATTACAAAATTTCACTATTAGGCATCCTGGGGGAGGGGGTCCACGAAAGATAAAATACTGGGCTAGGTGTCCACGGGGAAAATAAGTTTGGGAACCTATGGCCTAAACAAATCGGTAATCATGTAGAATAGCGATGTCCGTTTTGACGTAACAATCCAAAATGGGCGCCACGAAGTATTGCCAGTGCAATAAAAAACCACTTGAATTTCTCCAGAATAATAATTTTTTGGGCTCATAAACGAATATACGCGCATTCGTTTTTGGCTCACCAAGCCAACTTTTTGGATCCAAATTGCATATTAAAATCGTTGAAAATATGTGGATGCGAGCGAAACGAAAGCTGAAACGTAGGTTTGGTACAACTCGTAGATTATTTACATCGTTACTTATTTACTTCGTTACCAGCAGCGTGGCTCGGTCGTTAAGCTTCTGCTTAACACTGAGAGGCGCCGAGTTCGATCCCTTGAGCTGACCTCGATTGAAAAGAATTTTTCTGAGTATATCTGTAATGCTGCTGGTCAGATCAGGATTTGTGACTCCTGGTTGATCGTTTCCTATCAGAGTTTGCCAATTTTCTCTGATTTCATTGTTGAAACGATTCCCGATTAAAAATTGGCTAAAAATCCTTCCTACCCACTATGTCACCACTATTTGAGTATGATTAATGTAAATATTACAATAAAAATGTATGTACAATTCATAGATGTCTCGTTAATTGTCGAGTTTAAGTCAGTGTCTCGTAATTTAGCGACTTATATAATAAAAAATGCTGTATTGTTTGTAATTTGGCCAGGAAGGCGCATTGGGGTTTACCTGTAATGCCTTCCTGGTATGAAAAAAAAAAAAAAAAAATTATTTACATTCGATTCTTAACCAATGTACTTGGAAGTGTTTCTGACGGTAATTGGAGAGAATTAGCCCGCCTTTACACAGATTAGACCGGCACTGCGCCTGCGCTGGGTACTAGGCTCAGTGTTGTATGGGTGAGTATGCACTGTTTCACCCGGGACGTGTGAAACAGTGCATACCCAGCCATACAACACTGAGATTAGTACCCGGAGCAGGCACGACTGCTGGTCTAATCATTAATTCAACCAATTTTTTATTGCACTGGCAATACTGCTGTGGCGATCATTTTGGATCTTACGTGAAAACAGACACTGTCACTATTCTACATGTTTACTAACAAATCTATTTGAAATTATTTTCATGAAACGAGGCCAATCCAAAACAAGTTTGATAAAATTTATGAATTGTATTTTTAAATATTTCGGAGTTAATATTCTTGGCGATAGTCTATATTGCAAAATAAAAGACAAAGGGGCACTTTTAGAATATAAATAAATCTAAAGGACAGAGCAGTGAAATAAAGGACTTATGGTCAGGGTACCTTTACGTTTCCATAAAAGATACACGATTTAATTAGAATCCAACATCACCCTTATCTTCTGTAAATAAAATTAATACATTTTATTTCATTGTTTGCCTGATAAAAATCCTGTGTTAATTTACATACATATGATATTACGTTGATATGGATGGTATGTATATACCTATTTACCTAATGAGTCGAAATTTTAACAGAATTTTGATTGAGTGGGGAGAGATTTAATTGATGAATTTGTTACATTAATAATTAAGTTATTATTTGTAATTGACATTATTATTTATTAGATCGCAAATGAGCAACAATTAACAAAAAATAAAAAATCTTATAAAAACAAATTACACATTATTTTGTAGACACAATTGAAGATGATTTATAATATCCATTTTCATCTATTGTGTGCATTTGGGACAGATGTATTTCTTTTATTTCTATCTTCCCAAAATAATGATCTGAATAAGTTTCCAAAATAGAAGATGCATCGAATGGTATGCGTTTGTTATTTGAAGGTTCGCTATCTTTTAATCGGTTTGAAGAATTCATGAAAGTTATGTGGAGTTTTATGGTTTGTTTGGATGATTCAAATCCTGGAAACATAAATAAATTATTTCTAAATCTTTCATTAGATTTCAGAAAAAAAACAAATAATATAAACACACCTTTGCTAGAGAAAAAATCAGATAATTGTTCAGCCACATTTTTCAATATACCACGGTCATTTAGATTTTTTTCTTTTATTTCACCATATAGAACGTATGTAGATTTTGGATCATCGTTCATTGAAGAGACTCCAACAATCTCAGCCTCGATTGTATTTTTTTTAAAAATGGGACTGTAAAATATGTAAAAAAAATTTAAAATCACGGTACTCTTAATAAATATTGACATATCATTAGAACAATGGACAATTGCACTCACTCGATAATTTTTGTTTTTGCATCATGTAATAGTTCTGTTACCAAAATTCGTTCATCATTGTCCATTAGACACATAACAAATAACGTTAAATGTAACTTTTTAGGTGATGTGAACAATACTTCATCAACACCTTGTGGTGGATTTTCTAATATTTTATCCTAGAATAAAGTTAAAATTTGATTTTAATCTTAATAATAAACATTTTATCATAAATTTAAAGATGTACCCTGAAATTGTTGAAATTTGTAACAAGATCGTCAGAATTTGTCGGAATAGATAGAAAATGAGTTGGCCTTTGTTTTTTCCTAGCCGCTATAACAATCATATTTATTCTTCTGGCTGCTGCGGCTACGTTCTGAAAATTATCGACAGTGAAAATATTCCCAAGATTATGTTTCTCAATTGATTTCATATTTAATATTTTACTTTTTTTTCCGGTCCCATTATGACAATGTCACCTTTTTTGCCACGTGGGGGCATTTTGATATCAGTTTTAGTTTCATTCATTATTCTTTTCAATACAAATCCTTTAGATCCAATTATATGACCAAAATAATATCTGCAAAGTTTTTTTATAAGTTGAATTCATGAAAATAATAACAGTGTCAATAAATAGAATTTTATATTACAAAGCAATTTGTAATGATGTTTTTATTCTCCCATTATTACATGTAACGAATTCAAAATTTTCAGCATCATCATCATTATCGTCATCAGGTGTCGCAGTTTTATCATCATCTAAGAAAAACAATGTATAATATTGTAAAATTCTGATAAGCATTATTATTACAATTTATAGATAATGATTTTTTATAAGAAAATAGTTTTGACAATATATGTATGTAGTAATACGTTCTGTTTTGAATATTAATATAATATCAATATTGTAAGATGTTAAAGGAGGAGAAAAGTTAGCTATAAATTTGAATAGACTTTGAAAATAGTTTTATTATATTTACAAGTCAAATATTCTTCATCCTTTCTCATTTCCGCCTGATGATCGTTTATCCTATGGCACCTTCCGTCTAGCCAAACTAAATCTGGTGAAGTCACATCCATTATCTCAGTTGCCGAACAGACACCAAGATTTGGAAAACGTCAACTGACAGATTTGGCCTAAGCAAATGTATTTGAAATTATTTTCATGAAATGAGGTCTCAAAATAAAATTAAATAATTTTTTAAATCACAAATTATGCAGATTTTAAAAGTCATTATTAATGGGGCTCAAAATGTTTAATATTCAAATATTAGGTTTTTATTTGTAATACATATTTTTTACACCCTTTTTCTTTCACTTTTCGATTTTTAAACATTTCTTCTATTGAATATTAGTGTTTTAAAAATAGTTGATTGAACATTAATTTAATCATTCACGTTTGCGTCGTTTGTTTAGTGGCGAATCGCATAATTTGAACGCGCCATTGCGCAGCTGCAGAACGTTTTCGCGCAATCGCTCTTCACCACTAGTTTTCTTGGGTGGAGTCACATCAGACATCTCATTTGAAGGTTCATCGACTTATCTGACTAAATAGAATATACATTTAAAAATTCCAAAACGTGGGCAAACAAAAAAAATCGCAAACGTTTGACATATAACGAACATTTAAAAATCAATACGCGTGATATTTGATAGGCGCATGCTTGGTATGATTTTCAATGTTGAATGTCATTTCTACTCATAGTGCGTATGTGACCCCGAGTGTGTATCGACAATAATTGCTTTACTGATTTCGAGAGACTGTTGTGAAATTTAATGGCTTTTATGCATATTTTGTAATAACTGGTGAACAGTAAGTACGCGTGAACGATACGACTATCGACCCGTTTGCGCATAATGGTGTTCGATTTGTTGAAACGACAAGGTTTTCTACTATAATCGCTTGTTTCGCAATGTGAATAAAAATATTTTATACTTATGGAAATGCTACTTTAGAATTTTCCGACGAGAAAATAATATAAACTGTTGAAATTGATCAATTTAAAATATTCAATTTTACTTTTTAATTAAATTAATTGAAAGACTGATTTTAATTTAAATAAAGATTTCAGATCGTGTAGTTGTATATTGAATTAAAAAGTGTGGTAGTTCAAGTAATGATTTCCAAATGAAATTATGATCGCCATTGTTAATTTTTTATTTTAGTTATTCGTGATGTTACTTAGAGAGCCCGATGGGAATGCTGCCCAGTTGTTCAACAATGGAAATGTATCACTTCAGCAACAATCACAGCAGTCGTGGACAAACAAAACTATCTCACCGAATTCGAACACAATTAAGGAAGATCCTCAAATAGAAACTGAAACGGGTGAATTTGAACGGTTGAAATTTACTTTTGATCTTTACGCTTACGGCAAAATTAACCGTTTTGTATATTTCTACGTAGATTTGTCGTTGAGCTGCAGAGAACATCAGTTGCGAGAGGCTTTAGAAAAATCTATGGAGCTAGACATCACCAATGGATCTGAATTTATAAATTATCGCAATAATCTAAATTCTAATCGTATTAATGTATCGGATTCCAATAACTTGGCTTTAGATTTCAACCCAAGCGTTCCGATTTCAGAAGCTATTTTTGATTACAGTCCTGATGAAGGGCTCTTTGACTATGAAGGTTAATAATTATTTTTGTTTTAATATTTTGTATTACATTAATTTTAAAATTGTAATGTTTTATTAGAAGACGATCGAAGTTATTCATCGTCGAATACGTCAGCTCAAGAAGATGATGATAAAATAGAGCATTCTGGCAGCGATGATTCATATTCGAACGATACTTTGTCGTATCATATTCCGAGAGGAATTCACAATCCAAATTATCCTGGATTTCAACATCTTGCCTATGCATTACAGGTAAGTAGTCCATTTATACATACATATCTAATCTATCTGGATCTTAATCAATTTTAGGAATGTTTTAGGATTATGTCGTAGAAAGTCCAAGTTCTTATGAACATAATGATATATCCAGTGATCAAATTGAATATGATGATGGCTTTGCAGAACGACTGGAAGAAATTAGAAAATATGATGAACAAACAGATACTGAGACTATTTTAGAACCTAACAACAATAACAATGAAATTGAAGATTCTTTTACTGTATCTACAAAAAACGAATATTCAATAAAAACTAATGAAAACTCGACTTATTACGCCACAGACACGAATAAAATAATTCTACAAAATAATAAACAGAAAAGTTTTATTGAAGCACATAGTGAAAAAGTCGTATTAAATTGCTCTGATAGAAACGATAATATCCTTTCAGTAACTTTAGGATCTGGAGAAGAAGCGCGTGGGACCGACTCTGAAAAAATAGAAGAAATATATAAAGATTCAATAGAAGACACTGAAAGTATTAGCATCGATTGCGGTGATCATTTTGAAGAAGATCTAAATAATTTAGATTATGAAGAAGATTTCATAGAATTAAAGAGAGAAATATACGAATCTATTCAAAAACCTATAGCGGCTACTTTAGAAAACATAAGCGATGTTGTAAATAATGTTATTCGTTATATCATAGAAGAGCATGACATTCACAGTGACATTTGGAAAGTACCTGTCGATAATACAAGTCTTCAAAATTTAATCGGGGAATCTATGAAAATATTGGAAGAAGAAGATAGAATAAAACTATCAAACATAAACGCGGAATCAGATTTGTTTAATAACAACAGTAACAATACCTCAGAAGATTCGCAAAGCACCAGCATGGACTATCAATCTGATGCTAGTATAGAGGTTATCGATGAAATAAAAACACACATGGACGACGCTTACATGTCTAATGTAGCTGAAAATTTATTCGTTCCACAAAATAAAGATGATTTGATCGAAAAAGATTCGAATGATAAAACAAAACAACAATACGACTGCAATAGTAATTTCACAAGTAGTGTGTCAAATCAAGTCGATGAAATCGATTTATCGCAGTGTTCCAAAATTGTAATAATAAAAGAAGAAGAAAAACCAAAAACAAACAAACACGATACTCAAAAGACTAGGTACGTATTTATTTACATTATATTTTTTATATAAACTTATGGAATTTAGAACAAAAGACAAACATATTTTTTATACTTTGTAGATATGAATCAATACGAAAACCTTGTGCCACTTCGTGTGAAAGTTCAGTAAACACTGGAAGTAAAAATGGTGTGCAAAGAAAAAGTGGAGACAAAAAATCTACTCACGATGCTTTAGGTTTTTTTTTTAATTTTATTCAATTGATTATTACATTAATTTATTTTCATTCATTAGTGAGGTCTTACAAAAATTCTTGTATTATTTTGGGTAACATTATCGTATTATATATTTTGATTCGGTGAAGTGACCTCACGCACGTCACTAAAATCATGATCACGGAACATCTGGCACCCAAAAACTCCATCAATCGAAAGCTGGACACGCGACATATTGTACTAACGAGAACTCGAGTGCCAGATATTTCGTATTCGCGATTTTTGTAGCAACGATTGTCTTGTGCGCGATCGCAATTTGCGTGATAATCCGTTTACCTATATTTTGTGGTTCGGTGATTATTATTAGTCAAATGTGAACCGGTCGCTCTAGATCGGTTACACGTCGTCACCCGTCACATTAAAACTGGTCGCAAGAAAACTGGTCACACCCAAAAATTGGTCACGAGAAAACTGGTAACACACAAAAATTGGTCACGAGAAAACTGGTCACACCCGAAAATGCAACCAATTTAAAAATTTTGGATGTGACCAGTTTTTTTTGATCTTTCTAAAAAAAAGTTTATCCTGGCTATTACTTGATATATAAACTATCCGTGACCTACCCATTGGTATTAGGGGGTTTTACACTATCAATACGGATTGTCATTTTAGTCTCGCGGATTTCGAAACAACTCGAATTCGCTACTGATTATCACGATATTACCCTACTACACTATCAATACGGATCGCGATAGGCGTGGATCGCGGGATAATATTGATAGTGTGATAGACCTTAGAGTTAAGATTTATAAATGCGTTTTTAAATAATTTCAGGAGCATTTGATGTTTACAATATTGAGACAGCAATGCCGTTGATTGATTTAGATGCAATTGAAAATCACTTGCGAGTAGCAAGAGAGGAAGAAAGACGAGTAATTATTTTAATTATTTTAATTTAAATTATGATAAGCAGGTAGGTAAGGGAAATAGTACGGTCGTTGGCTGTGTTGTCACCCTAATGGTTTCCATGGGTTTCCGGAAACCCGTTGTTAAAAATCAAAAGTTTCCGGAAACCCGTTATTTAATCTAAATACTCATAATTTTTGTCAAGAATTATACAAATCTTAAAAATTTAATGAACTTCCATGTAATAGTAACTTGAACGAAAACAAATGTATATATTGTAGGTATATATTTTCAAAATATTTTTTTTTAAATAAAATTTGGAAACCCGTTGTTCCAAAATTGGGGTGACACCACTGGTCGTTGGCCACTTGGGTTCAAATAATATATTAACACAAATTGGTGATAAATAGTCACCGGAGCCTGAGGGGGCCGTGTATTGTTCAAAGGTTGTAAATGCATTGTTAAAGGTTTGCCGAACAATGGATAGCACTGTGACTATCCTATTTCTAGTGATAAATTAATACGTACATATGTATAATATGTTGTTGTCAGTATTAAACAGGAACGCAAAAAATCTTATTTTTAGCTTAAAAATCCAAGTGGTCAACGACTAGTGTTTTCCCTACCTAGTTCTTAGAGGGAAATTCATCAGAAATTCGAATTATATATATTTATATTTCGAAATATATGGCCGACATTTTTAATCTTTTATTGCACAGCCTGTAAAAATTCAAATGATCGAAATTTTACTTTATTTATTTGATACTGTATACATTTGTGTTTTTATAAATCATTCGAAATTTTATCATTTCCGTATCGGGAAAATAGCTGTTTATTTATCATGCGTATTAATACCGATCATCAGCTCAAAATAGAATAAAGTAGGCGTGGCGGTGAACTGTCACTGCAGCTGTCTAAAGTGTCAAACTGGTGTTTTGTTGTGTAAAATTTGGCGCCATTCTAGCCGTTTCCTTAATTCAATTTGCATACTATTTCTTCGATTAATCAACGGTTTAATTAGGTTGAAAACAGAATAATTATATCACATTAATATGCTATGGATGTTTCAATCGATGAAGAAAACGTCGTACACAAATTCAAGAGAATTATTTCCATCCGAGATGATTATTCAAGCCATAATTATAGAGTAATATAATATTCTCGCATCATGTATATTATTAAAAAATGTTTGTGTAGTTTTTGGATTTCAACTCTGTGTTTAAATTGTGTCAATAGCGAAGGAATGATCGAGAGGAAATTCGACGTCGGTTGGCTATGGGAACAGAACAAGATGATTATTACTCTTTAGGTGATCGTCCAGGTCGAAAACCTAGTCTACAAGCTCGTCTCCAAAGCGGTATTTTTATTTATTATTTAAATCATTATTTGCTTAGAAAAAAATATGAATATGAAGCCCATAATTTATTTCTGATATTTTTTCACAGGGATGAACCTTCAAATTTGTTTTATGAACGAAACAGCTTCTGACACAGAATCTCCTTCAGATTTTGAAACAAACAATTCGTCCCAAATTAAAAAACAAACGTCCAACAATACCAAATTTAAAAGTGAAAAAACAAAGATTGAAAAGAGTTCTATAAGCACCAATAATATCAAAGCAGAAAATGGAACTGGTCGGTATTCTTCTAATGTTCATAATATTCCAGTTTTAATTTCAATATTGTTTCGAAATATATACATATATTATTCGCAGGAATAGTGCGTCCAAATTCACTCGCTCTCAATGATTCTTCCAAATGTACACCAGCAATAGATTTTGCGAATAAAATTGACTTTTTTGAATGTCAAGCTCGTTTGCAAACTGAGGCCAGAATGGCGTTAGCTCAAGCTAAAGAAATAGCCCATATGCAAATGGAAGTAAGATGAATCATTCATAATGCGATTATATGTACATCTGTTATTTTTATTCAAAGCTAACATCATATAATAAATTATTATTGTTTTAGATTGAAAGACAGCAGCAAGAAAAATCTCCAATCACAGAAATGCTACGATCTAGTCTTGAAAAGGCTGGAGTTCAATTCCTTGGCGATCGTCGACGAGTGTCTCGTCAGATGTTGACAGATATTAATGTTGCACAATTACAAGTGATTTATTTAATTCAAAATTTAATTTACATTTACAAATTAATGATTCAATTTCAGTGTACCTTCATATGATGAAATTATTGCAGGTTATAGTGAATGAACTGCACACACAAATTGAATTTTTGAACGAAAGCTTGGTGGAAATGTTGATTGCCAGAGATGAACTTCATATGGGACAAGATTCGATGCTAGTAGATATAGAAGACTTAACGAGGCATCTGTAAGTTGGATTCGTTTGTGACATGTTCAAAAAAATCATAAATTTTGATTCTCAAAAAATAATTTTAGTGGAGCCAGAGATATTTCTTGTAAAACTATGGAATCAAACGAGAAGAGCATGAACGAAAAGCAGAGTCCCGGTGGTAAAAACTTACAATATCGAATTTCGCCCATGCCAACTCTCATATTGAAATAATAATTTTTGCTCGTTTACTCAGATTTAATGTTATGGTATTAAATTTTTAAATACTTATTATTGAAAAATAATATTAATAAAAATATATGTAAAAAATTGTTAATTATATATTTAGTCACATTTCTTTGAAAAACCCTTTTTTATATTTAACTATATATAATGTTATATGAATATATTCTCCCACCGTTTTATGATTACTTCATTGTAATTGTGATATATTAAAAATAGTGCTTTTTACCCGATGATATTTTAAGTATGTATTGTGCATATTGAATGTATTTAATAAA